>NW_014569641.1:0-58590 GCF_001313835.1 Polistes canadensis
AGATTCGTTGATAAAGATGATCCAGAAGAAACGAAGATATTTTAATTCACACTTTCGACCATGACAATTTTTTAATCGAAACGCAATTCCTCTTCTACCGAATTGGCCGAAAGTGTGTTAATGATTCTAATCGCGTACCGAGCAAATTGTTTTTTTAACAAGAATATTATAACAAATTCTTGCATTGATTTTAAATTATGATTGAATTATTTTTAAAGCAATCTATGCGATTGCATACAAAAAATGCATCATTTTTCGAAACAAACACTGACTCTACAATTGCATTGCACGCAATCGCAACTGAAGCTCTGAAAATCAAAGTTTTGTTAAAGCAAGTCGTAGCGTACTTCTGTTTATTTATTATGTTACTAATAAAAAAGATATTAATTGTTTTATAATTCAATTTTTTAAACTACGTATTCCAAAAATTCTGGAATCGTGCTACTATTTTTTGTATGCTTTAATTATTAATAAAAAAATATTCAATAGATGTAACCACAAACTTGTAAGCTACATAAAAAAATTAAGATAAAATACAAACGAGAAAATATCGCGTTGCATTCTATCTTTCAAGAAATAAATTTAATCACGTTAGGATTATTTTTACAGAAGTATGCCAATTGCGTTAATACCTATAGTAAAAAATAGATATAGCATTAATGTAAAACTAAACACAAGGTACAATATTTATATATAATTATTTGAATAATTAATTATAGAATCGATTAAACGTGTGTCTTGAATTATTTATGTGAATTTAATATAATATAATATAAGAAATATAAAATTAAAACAACAATTGCAACGCGTGATTAAAGAATTAATTCAATAAGTCATTTCTCTTGCATTAGAATTAATTAATAAAACGAGAAGTTAAAATTTTCTAATGCATCGAACGTCAGCCATTGGCCCGACAGTGCTTATGTTGAACCATATCAATTCCATGGACACCGTAAGCAATATCGGTTACCGGATCTCACCACGGGGAGGTTGCTGCGTCGGAGATCCATTTTAATATGAAAGAAAGGAAATAAATAAATGTACTTGCACGTATATGTATGCAGTTGTACCAGTATTCCACCATTGATTAGTATAATTTCCATGAAACGATGGTGAACGGCTTTTTGAAACAATGGGATGATTGCATACGCTTTTCTGAAACCATAAAAAGAATGACAGATTATGGTAAAAATTTGTGTGAAACCATAGAAAAATTTAAGATCATATAATTCTAATTACAAATCTTCTTACCTAATTTCAATACATTCGCACCATCGATCATAACTGCATGAACCTGTAAATCAAATGAGATTTGATTAGATTATAACAATTATTTAATTACGATAATAAAATATTACTTAATTACGCAGTAATAAACTCCTTACCATAACGTAACTAGTTTCTACTTGTCTCGACGCCGTCCGAAAATGAAATAAGATGTACGGTACGTATAAGTCACCTCTCCCCTCCTAACCACCTTAGCTAGTCGTGGGGAATGTTTTTCTATATGTACTTTTCTATGTTATTTTGTTCTCTATTCACTAATTATAAACAAAAACATTATTACTAGGAATACATCGAGGATGGTATAATGCGCATGCGCTAACCCGCGAAATTTATTTCGTTTGTATTTTGTGAGGATGGTATAATGCGCATGCGCTAACCCGCGAAATTTATTTCGTTTGTCTTTTGTGAGGATGGTGTAATACGCATGCGCCAACCCGCGAAAATGATTTCGTTTGTCATTTGTTTGTTGTGCTTTGGTGGAACGTGAATTGCATCGCTGGAATTACACATTTTCAGGTAATTAATAGTTTTTTCTAATATGCACCCTCAAATTATATATCAATTGATAGCTGCATCCATAATTTTCACGCAAACCGTGTTATCAAATAAAGATATTGTCAAAATTATAAGATATTTGACATTTTATTTTCCGGTGTTCCGCCAAGCCATTAACGTGATATAAAAAAACATATTTTTTGATGTTGCATTTTTATTTTCATGATACGATGATATTCTAATTTAAGTTTTTACTAATATTTTAATGAATAATTTTCTCTAATAAATATATATATGCATCTAGATGCAGTATGGGTAATTCATATACACATGTATACGTATGCATATTATATGCACACTCGTAGATTCAATTTTCCTTATTTAATACTAATGTAATTTTATTTTTCACAGATTTCCAAGCATTGGAAGAGAATAGCAAGAAAACATCCAACTTTGTGATTGTATTTATTATTTCTTTCTTCGTTGCATTCGTTGCATTCGTTGCATTCGTTGCATACGTTGCATTCGTTGCATACGTTGCATACGTTGCATACAGGTACGCCTATCTCTTTTTTTAATAATACAGCAAAGCGTAATAAAAAGAGAAAGAGGTAGAAAGAAAGAGAGAGAGAGAGAGAGAGAGAGAGAGAGAGAGAGAAGAAGGAGAAATTAATTTTCTCAGTGGTATGTAGTAATTGATATATTTTATAGATTATTTTTTATTAAGTTTGCTGATAGCGAGTACATTTATTAGGAATAGTAATTATTTTTGTATGGAATTGATATTTTTATTATAATCTTTGGCATCTTGTTATATCATGGGTTCTGTAGAAGATAGTATTAAATTCACATCACCTAAGATGTATGGTTGTATGCATTTATAGGTTAGATGTCATTTTCAGTCTCTTGTGATGTATTTCAAAGTGTTAAAAGCTCTATAAATGATCAGAATTTTATAAATATAACATTATTAATGTTCATTTATAAAAATTATTGTTTAATAGTTTATTAGTTATATAAAAACTTCATTTAATGGATTCTGATAAAAAACCATTGATAAAAGATTTTACACCTAACCCATATAGTGTAAAATATAATGATATTGTAGATCATTTGTTAAAAGAATCAGTCGAAGATTTTGAAAAGAGCGGAAAATGTAAGTGTTTTACAAATTAAAATGTTAGAAAATAAACACAGAAAGTTATTTTTTTTAATTAAATTTTTATAATAAATATAATCTAAATGATAATATAAAGTTTCAGATAAAATATTGTTAAATTTATATAATATTTTTGGTACGGTGTTTGAAAGGGCATTAGAGTTGTACGAAGAAAGACGTGTAACACATATCTCTTCGTCAGCACCAATCGTTAAAGGAGACTGCTATAATAGAAATAATGCTCGTTGGTTGTTACAAGTAAAAGGTTTTTCAGGATCCATATATACACTTTTCCCTGAAATAAATTTTTGTACATGTCTTTCGTTCAGGTATAATACCTATTATATGATTAAATATCGTAATGAGATTATCTTTATCTCTTATCTTTATTTTAGGAATCAAGTAATAGATAATAGAGTAATATTTACTTGTAAACACGTTTTAGCCAGTTGGTTAGCTACAATCGATAAGGAAAAATTATTGTATCAACAAATTACCTCGCAACAGTTTCAACATTTTTTATTGTATCAATCTTTTTGTAATCATGCAGACAGCTAATATAAATGACTATAAATTAATGGCTAAATTAGGTAATCTTAAGACAGTAGTTAATTTATTAAAAGCAGTAAATTTCAAAGAGGTAAATATATACGTATAACATATATCTTGTTTGTAGATACAATCTTTGAGTCTAGATTATTTCTTATATTTGTGTTTAGAATGCTACATGTTTCGCTACAGAAAACGGATTAAAAATAACCGTTGAAGATGCCAAATGTATGCAAGCAAATGCTTACATTTCAAGACCTCTTTTTGTAGAATATTATTTAAAAGAGGACCTTATTTTCAAAATAAATATAAATATTCTCGTCGAATGTCTTTGTATGTTCTCGAGTAATATAAATATATCAGGAAACTACGTTGCCATAGAACTTTTTTATAAAGTATGAAATTATTTTTTGGAAATATAGAAAAATTTATTCTTTCATAGTAATTGATAGTTACATTAATTTTCATTTACCCAGGGTACTGGTAATCCATTGAGCATACTTATTGAAGAAAATGGTGTTATAACAGATTGTTCGTTGAAAACTCAGAATCCAGAAAGTTTATTAGATTTTCATTTAGAAGAAGAGAACGTTTATAGTAGAGTCGTGTTAAAAACAGAATTATTAAAGGATATTTTGAATGAACTTGATCCAACGAGTGAGATAATAGAGGTAAATTATATGGATAGAGGTTCACAATTGTATGAAATGATTTGTTTTAATCTAAAAAATTAGAATATTAATATTTTATGATCTTAGTTATTATTGTCTCCCGAGGAACCGTTCTTTAGAATAAGCACTAATGGGTTAGCTGGCATATGTCATATCGAACTACCTCATGATGGAGATCTGATAGAAAATTTTAAATGTAATACTGCAGCTACAACTAAATATAAGTTAGCACATATTAAGCCAGCAATGAAAGCATTATCTCCCGCTTATAAAGTATCTTTAAGAACGGACACTTGTGGATTATTATGTTTTCAATACATGATCAAAACTGATGAAGGCAGTGTGAGTTACGTGGAGTATTATGTAAGAAAAATTCTTATTAGATTAAATCTTTGCACTATGATTTAACATGTGAAGTTGTTTACCATATTTTATGCTTTATTTTATGCTTCATTTGTTTGACTTATAAGATTCACTACAAGTAAGATCCATGTTTTTCATGTTTGAGCTGTAAAATGTACCATGAGTCTCACACGTTGTTATAGTGCGAGGGGTTAATAATAGATGTAGATATAAATAATTATTTTTATATAAATATGTGTGTGTGCTTTAATTTTTTTTTAGATTTCTCCAGTAATAGATCTGGATAAACAAGAATAATATTAATAAAGGATTCCTTTTTTTTATTTTTATATATAATATATATTATTTTATACATGTATAAGGAAGATAACAAAATAACTTTTTTAAAGTAATATTTTTTATTGGTAGAAAAAACAATGACAATTTCTTATAAACATATAATATGTGGCAAAATAAATGGTTTGCTTACTTTGTGCTAAAGACATTAAACGATTAGTAATAATATTGGGCTATTTTTTTTTGTAGCTCTTTAAGTTTATGCAAAAATTTGCATTTGTTATCAAATGAGTAAAGTTTCTTTAATATCATATTAGCTCTACATACTTGCATATAATTTCAAAGGTAGATATCGTTGTTAATTATCAAAAGATAACTTTTAGCATTATAATATAATAGATGAACTTTTGGAAAATTGTTTTTTTTTTTTTTTTGAATTGCTTAAAGGATAAATAGAAGTTTTAATCTCCTATATATATTTGAAGCTTTTTTTATGAGTAAAATTCTTAGTATGTTTAGAGTATGAATCGGGCAGCCAAGTTTTCTTAGACATTCCGTAAGAATATTAGTTCTGAACGGTGTACACTCTGGTGCAGATTATATTATCAACCTTCATTACCTGTAACAAAAAAAGAAAAAAAGATTTAAAAATTTCCGGTTTTATTATTTATTTTTAATTAATTTTCTATAGAATTTTTCAAATTATTTTTAATATCTATTTTAAATTACTCGAAATAATTTTATTTTTGTTCACGTGTGTGTTGTGTTTTAACACGTATCGCATTTCGAAGACAATATTTCTATTAAAAACCCGTCATTAAATCAGTTATGGTATAAACAAGTGTACTTAAACCATCGATAGGTTTTATTGCATTTCCTTTAGGAAAAGAAGATATTTACCGCTTTCATTTCTGTCGGCGAGAATTCTCTTTCGATCGTGGTTTCTTTTTCTCCTTTTTGTATGTGCAAGAGCTTGTTGCCTTCCAAAGTGCAAACACTCTTTACTTTCCTACCATCGGGTGTCTCCTCTTCAAATTCCTCACCAAGTTTGAACTTAATTTCGGAACTTTTGAAAGGGCTGTTAGTTTTCAAAGTATATGTTCCGTCACTTTCAGTAAGTTCTACGACTGGATTCACACTTGCACCCATTTTTCTTGTTACTAGACTCACACCTGTAATT
This sequence comes from Polistes canadensis, assembly GCF_001313835.1. Taxonomy (NCBI): domain Eukaryota; kingdom Metazoa; phylum Arthropoda; class Insecta; order Hymenoptera; family Vespidae; genus Polistes; species Polistes canadensis. The sequence goes on from NW_014569641.1 coordinate 5,981, forward strand.
CAATATTTAATTATTCAAATAATTCTTGTACACCAAAATAATCTATCTATTTATCTATTTATTTCGTTTTATTCGTTCGAGAGTGTAAAAGAAAATAAGAAAAAAATTAAGAACGTGCGTAGGAAACATTCAATTTAACTCGAGTAATCGTTTCCCTTCCTCCCCCCTGTAAATTTATAGGTAAATATATAGGTTTTTTTTTAAAGTAACTGCACTCGTTTAGTTGCCAATCCAATAGAAAGTCACTTGCTATTGTTTTACGAGGCCGAAGTGCATCGATTTTTTTGTTTGTTCTCAGTGAAAGTCTCATCGTAAGAGAGAGAAAGAGAGAGACGGAGAGAGGACGTTAGTAAAAGTAAAACGAGGAGGGCAGTGACTTCTCGTTGAAGATTTATTGAACATCATTTAAGCTCAATTTTACTGCTGTTGCTATTCGACTCGTTGGGTTGTTGAGTACCCGCTAAAATACTAGGGTAAATGAACAATATTTCATAAGATATTGAAGAGTAAATGAACAATATCCGGTATAATAAAAATAAGCAATAAGATATTTAATGGGAATTTTTTAGTCGATCCTAATGGAACCTCTAGATTAGAAAAGATTAAAAATAGTATTAATTTATTAATATAAAAAAATTGTGTATTGAAGTAATTTTGTTTATTCAAAAAAAAAAAAAAGATTTTCTATTGATACAATTTTGAAATGTAAAATCCGATAGCGGATTATGCAAGTTCAAAGTCTCACTTGGCTAGACCCTGACTTAGCACTTTGCACTTTGTACATCTGACAATGAATTGCGCCAAATAGAAAGGGAGAGAGAGAGAGAGAGAGAGAGAGAGAGAGAGAGAGAGGAAAAAGATATAAAAATAGAAACGATGAGGCGTGTCGAACGATCAAAGTTCTTTTTTGTTTTGATATAAATAATTTAATTTTTTTAGCTATTCATAGAGAGATTATTTTTATTTTCTACTCCGTCATAATCTCATTTATCATATTATTTTATTATTGATTTGTATAAATTAAGTATTTAATTATATAATAGTATGTTTTTTTATTTTTTGTAGCATATTATACAATACTAAAATATATCGAAATCAATCATTTTGATTGGTCTGGTAAAAATAGGCGTATATAAATTATTGGTAGTTCTAGTGTTAATAAAAGAACAATTTAGAAATGATGGAACAAGTATTCTCCGTCTACCAGCAACTATTATTGTTTCTCATTGCAGATACGTATATAAGTACTTATATACTTATATATATATATATAAGTATTATATATGTCTGTATATATAAGTATATACATGAAACAAGTTACCAGCAACGATTCGACCAGCAATTGCGATTTATTAATCTTCCTTGATAAATTAATTCAAGTACTAAATTGAAGCACAATCAGACTATGCAGCAGCCATTCATCATGGTGGACGAAATGGTGGGAATTAAACATGAGGTCAGGTCGTTGTACGAAAGACGAGAGCATAGTTTAACGTATTAAAATTGATTATCTTATTCGTCTTTCGAATGCTTCGTCGAACATCCCCGTGTGTGTTCAATCTCTCTCACTCTCTAACTTCTCTCAACGCATAATGCATTCATTGTCAATGCATTGATTTGAATTCTTTCACGAACAGCATGTTTTAATTCGATATTCTTTATAATCCTCTGTATACCTTTTCTTAGTTTCAATTATTAAGGATAAAAGATACATCAATGATAATAAATATTTCGTCAATTAGATTAATTTGATTAATATTATCAATAAAAAAATACATTGAGAACAAACTAATTATCGTATTATTTAATTGTTTTGTCATAACTTGTATAATTTAAAAGATTAATAATTTCAGATTTTTGCTAGTAGTTTTATTATTAATTATATATGTCGAATAAAAAGATAAGATAAATTAATTAAAACTTTAAGGTATATAAAATCTGTTTTCGCTACAATATTATTGCTAATTATTATAATTGTTATGTTTAATGCTTTATTCTATCTCATAAATACAATTCTACATATGTAGTATACACACGCATGCATACACATTCATGATTAAAAACTATTCATTATTTCTTCTATTTGAGATTGAATGCATTTTTATTATAATTTATGATCATGTTGCTATAAATATGTGCGCTGTAACAATCGCAATTAAGTAAAAACAAATGAAGTTTAGGATTAAAAAAGTGATTGTTCTAATATTTAAACACTTTTGTTCTTTCGATTAGAATGGTTGACTATACGATTATGTTATCTATCCATACGATTTATCTTTTTATTCGACAATGTAACATAAAAAAAAAACAGGAGACTAAATAGGAATTATTATTTAATTATAAATATATAATAATTCATCACTATCATTGTGGTTATCTCAGCAAACGTTTTTTAAAACTTGACGCATCCAATAAATACAAGTTATTTACATCTTATTATTTCTCTTTTTTTTCTTTTTTTGTTTTTATAGATATTAAGAGTTATTTTTAAAAATTATAATGCATATTTCAAATATTTTTTTACATTTCATTTTGTCATCAATTTGGTGACATTTTTAATATGACCTTAAGCTGATACGATAAGAAAAAAATAGTAAATATGCATGATATAAAATGATATAAAATTGTTTTTTAAATATATACATTATTTTCGCCCAAATAAGATTAGAGAGAGCCAGATATAAAATATGAAAAAAAAAAAAAGAAAAATAAAGAATTTGTTTCACCTTCGCAGGAATTTTTTTATCCAAAACGATAAAAATTCAAATGGTACATAATCGATTTAAAAATTGCATTTTAAATGACTACTTATAGGAAAGGAGTTATGTGAGATACCGGTTTTTATTGAATCCATCAATACATACAAGATGTTATTAAATATGAGAAAGAAAAAAATAAATAAAAATGTATCATTGTAATGATCTTGAACTGGGAAGGTAAAAACTCTTTGGAAATACACGTACATATATGAATTATTATCTTTAATAATAGATAAAGTTTGCATAGGAATAAGAAGTACGATGTTAGTATTACTCTACCTTGCGGTTTATCTTACACCATTAACAGAGAGTATCAATTGTTGCGACATTAAATATCTTCCCTGCGTAAACATCTAGAATTTACAAACGCCATATATAGAATGTAATTTTTATTTTTTTCTTATTTTCATCAATTTTTTTTTTCCAATAAGATAAAATGTATTCGTAATACATACGATCGAGTAATTTAATGCTGAATATTCGAGATCGTTTGTTTACTTTTAATTATGTAATCGAATTTTTAATTATTAATTTCTTTTTTTTTAACGATATATCAAATGATGTTTAATTTTGTAGAAAGTCAAGATGTAATAATATAGGACTAGAACTATCAAATTATTCAAAATAATTGATTTAAAAATAATTCAAATTTATTATACGTGTATTTAAAAGAGACAATTTTTTTATTTTTTTAATATTTATATGATATTATTTATATTTATTATTCTCTCTCATATCGGAATAACTAAAGAATTTAAATTATCGATTTGTCATCCCCTCTCTCTCTCTCTCTCTCTCCCTCTCTCTCTCTTACTCCCTTTTTTTCTAATTGTAAGTTACATATGTAAACTATATCCAGGCCAAAGATTTTACTTATATAAAAATTACTTAAATCAATGATTTCTATTTTTAAAAAATATTCCATCAGTTTAACTTCAATAAAAGAACCAAATATTTATTGATTTATCTTCCCCTTTTCCGATCCATTTTCAAAGTTACTTACATATATAATATTTAGGTCAAAAAATTGATGATTTTATATTTAACAAAATGTTCATTACGTCATTGTATTATCAAAAAATTAACTTTATCGATTAATATTCTTCTTCCCTTCCCTTTTTTCCAAAATCACATATACATTATAATAAAAACAAGCTGTATAAGAAATCAGAGTAGTAATGTTAACAGAAATCAAATAGAATGAATTCTCCCCAAAAAAGAATTCACACAATAATTTTTATAAATATATAAAATTAAATAAATTATAAATAAATAAATAAATAATTATATTATATATACGTACCAAGAGCTTTCATAAAATCATCGAAGTTCTCGCTGTTGGATAGCTTGTATTTTTTTCCGAGAAAATCCTCAACCGGCATGATGAGCGATCGATACTCTCCTCTCTCAGCAACAACTAGGAGCTTCCAACAAAACCGCGTAACAAAAATAGGGTAAAGAAGGACAGGACCTCACTCGTGTTACACCGCAGGGTGGATATATAATCTGAGATGTTTTCTCTTTCCTGGACGGTAGACGAATAAATGGAATAAACGATGTTAGATTGGATCGAAGGCTAAAGATACGAACCCACTGCCACGGAGGATAAACCGTGTTCTGACTAACGACTACGGCTGACTACGACGACGTATCCTGTGTCTCTTTCTATCCCTCTCTTTCTCTTTCTCTCTCTCACTTCGTCTCTTTCTCCCCTCTTAACCACCCTATTTCCCTCTACACCCTTCGCCTCTTCTTTCCCTAAACCGAATATCCCCTCCCACCAAATATCCACCTCCCTCTCACTCTCTCTCTCTCTTTCTTTTTCTTTCATTATGATTCGTATCCTGCCTTGAAATTGCTTTCTCTCTTTCTTTCTTCTTTAAATGATTTCAAATTCTCTCCCCCTCTCTCTCTTCTTTTCGTTCTCACACTCGCGAAACTCCTACATAACAAAATAATATTCTTTTCATCACGCTCATTTTATACCTTTCATTCTTCTTCTCTCTTTCTCATTCCCCATTAGTTTTTTTTTCCTCTCCAACTCACTTTCCTTCTCTTTTTTCTTGTTCTGTTTCTTTTCCTCTATCTCTTCCCTATTTTCGTAGTATTTGGGGTACGCCCCTCTCTTCATTTTACGGTTGTACCACCTTGCCTTTTCTACCTCCTTTCATTATCACCCTACAAGCGTTACAATAATTTTTGTAACAGTTACTTCCGTAATTCATCCTATCGGTTAAGTTTACTTTCTGGCGTCTAACGTATGGGGCAATAGTTATATCTTTTTTTTATCTGTTATTATGATTACAACGCGTTTAAATCCGATAAGATATAGAAATTAAAACACCTCGTGCATTTGATAATATGCACGAACGTAATACTATCTATTCTCATAGGTTTTCAATTACTATGCATTGCAATATAGTGTATTATACTTGTATATTTTTCTTTCCGATGGGAACATAATGTTAAAAGACTATTATTACTTTAATTTATTAATTGTTTATTCATTTCAAGAAGGCGGGCATATTTGAATAAAATTATTTATTGATACAATCCCCTGTAAAAATATAATAGAAGTGGAAGAGAGAGAAAGAGAGAAAAAGAATGAATTTCGTTTTCCTTTTGAACATAATAGATTCAAATAATTTTCCTGCATTTTGTATGACCAATCACATTACGATCATCTTAATGGATTGTTGGAACGGAGATGCAGTAACAAGGAACTTCACATATGCGTTTGTTCCGTAATTATTACTATCCGTTCTCTGTTCCCCTACCTACGCAATTTCGTATCGTTTCTATAACGCATTCTACGATACGCGAGAAGAATTACTCGCGCCACACGAAAACTTCATTCTCATTGGCCGTTGAAATCTGGCGCGTGCTTTATTGACCAATCCCTCCAAAGTTTAAATAATTCAATCGACGATGATTATTGGCGGAGTTCTTTCGAGTACATACGATGCATTTATAAAAAGTGCACTCGAACGTTTATGAATAATAACGAATTATTTGTCAACGGTTACGTAAAAATGCGTAAATTTTAATAAAAACAAAATTTCTCAAGGATAATGGTTGCATGTTTGACGATCATTTTTGATCTTAAATCAACTTCCTTGCACGGAATACTTAAGACACGCGATCTTAAGCGTAAGTATTCGACGATTAGAACTTATGAAGACGTTAATGAGATCTTTCGTCAATTGTACTGATGTCAAGGTAAATTACATTCTTGCGAAAAGTACTGTAATGCATTTATCATGTTCATGAAGGATATGAAAGGTGTTTAGAATAGAACTAGAATAAACACGATTTGATGAGTGAATCATAAAAACATGTAATTGAAAATAATTGAACATTTTATGTGTCTTATAGGACAAGCGGCCATTGATGGTACATGGTTCACCTGTATTCTGCAATAATGTTGTAATTTTAGCATAAATATTTAAAGATTCAGTTATATAAAGAAGGTAATAAGATTTTTTTATCAATTGCCTTGATGAAAATGTAAATGAAATTTTGCAAAAAAATACTATAATTTATTTATTATGCAAATGAAAGATATGTAAGCTGTTTACAGTGTAAATAAAGTAAGATTTGATGGGTGAAATATAAAAATATGGTTGAAAATGATTAAGTATTGTATTCCGCATAGGACAAGTGGGTATTGTTGTTGGACTACCGGCGTTCTGCGTCAATTCTGTGATAACTAGAAGAAGGCACGTAACGGTCGATAACAACGACGCGGTTTAAAACGGGCCGACGTGGCAGCGGCACGTATTTTCGTCCACGAAATGCCAAGAAGACGAGTTCGAGAGCCCGTACCGATCACCGGATGTTATCAGCGTACATATATGTACTACTTATGTATATATGTACACAATGGTTGAAAGTAACTTGATCAGTGCAAATTCCGCGATTGTTGTTTTACTACCAATAACATAGATATACACAAATTATATATTTATATGGATGCATGTATTGTAAATGAATGATCCGATAAATGTAAACATAAGATATACATACATATTATCAAGAAACATGTAACTCTATTGTTAATAAAATACTCTATATAGATAGGAAGAAACGTGCGCACATGTACAATGATTTGGAGTAGGGCAAGTAGTGTAAAGTCGAGTAAGAAAAAAAAAAAAGGTATAGTAATAATTAAAAAACGTAATTAATACACGTAGCCGTTTTGTCGGTTTTTATACCGGGTATAGGTCATCGGAGATTTGGCAACATCGCTATGTAGCATCGGCGGCGGCTGCGATGCCATTGGCGGCGGCATAGATTCCGCTCCGCAACCGCAACCGCACACCCGCCTGCTGCTAGCCGCCATGATGCCAAACGAAATACGCCATGCAACGGTTTCTCCGCAGTGACGCGCAAGCTGCCGTCAACGTAGCAACAATTTTACGCCATTTGCGGTACGCGTTTTCTACGTCATTATTATATTTCATTCTATCAAGAATTTTTCCTTTTTTTCTTCGTCGCTTCTTTTTAATTTTTCTTCTTCGTCGAGACCCATCGTTTATTATTTATCTTTCAAATCGGCCGTTGTTGTTTATAAATATATCATTTCTTTTCGTCGCGTATTTTTTTCTTTAATAACACATCGTCGATCGATTTCTCCCGATTTGTTTTTCGAGTTGGAATTTTTAATCAAATTTATTTCGTACATACGTAATTTTTTTTCATTCGTTCGAATTTCAATACATACAGTAAGATCGAAACTTTTGAATTTGATGATCGTTTGGAACGATTTACCAAGAGAGGGGATAGAGTTACGAAGAATAAGAGAGAGAGGAAGCGAGAGTGGGAGAAAGAGAGAGAGATGGAGAGATAGAGATATACATTAAGTACGGAGATAAATATTTGAAAATATGTTCGACACCGAAAAATTTATTAAAGAGATCGAGAAAAGGCCGGCGATCTACGATACGAATCGTAGCGAGTACAACGACCGTAACGCCAAGATGAGCGCGTGGGAAGAGGTTTTTCAGGTGATGGTACCAAACTGGTGGCGGTTGTCCGACGAGGAGAGAAATATGGAAGGTATAGATACAAAGTATTCACGTTATCATCGTCGTGTTAAATGATCGATCGATCCGGATTCCTCTCCAACACGACCAAATTATTCATACTAATTGCATTTCCAGTTTCTTTTTCTTTTTTCTTATCATTTTTTTCATTAATTCTCCTCATTAATCAAGTTATCGGATATTTTTAGTATCAACAACTGTTTCAGTTTACTTATTGGATATTCGAATTTCATTTTATTGTCGCCGCGTTTATTTTTTTTTAATTCCATTTCTTTTTCACGTTTGAAAGATTTTGCGTTTCGCGCTACCCTTTCATTTTTTTTCTTTCTTTCCCAAATGATGTATATTTGACGTGTATATATTTATATTTTTACGTGTATATATGTATATATGATTTTTCTATGTGCATACATAATATACATATTACAAATAGATAATAACAATAAGATCTGTACGAGTTTACTTCTCGTCTCACGTAGTTACGACTCTGAAGTGCCACCGGCCGGGCAACTTGAGCTTGTTCTGAGTGTCGAGCGGCTCCCCCTAGCGAGTCGCCTTACAGTTTGGATTTATCCCCAAACTTACACACACATATATATATATACACTCTTTTTTTAGAAAAGAGCTTGAGAGGGAAGTGGAGAAATATACGGGACTATTTCATGAAAGAGTTCAAACTGCAGCTGCAGATATCTCTTCAACCGGACTCGGTACGCCGGAAGCGGAAAAAGTATATCTACTACGACCAACTGCTTTTTCTCATGCCCATCGTTGAGAACAAGCTACGGTACTGATTTTGATCTATATCTGTATTATTATACATCGTATGTAACAAAAATGTTCTTTGAAATAATTTGTTATTATTGATTTGAATATTCGACAATTTGTATTATTGTGATTTTGATATTCAAACAAATGTGTAAGATTATATTATCTTACCCGTAGTCGATATTAATTCCATTTCTTTTTTTGCTCGTAAAAGAAAAAACAGGACATTTGATGTATTTCGTAGGATTATGAGCACAGCAGGAAATCAATGCAAATCTGAGAAAAGCGAAGGGGAAGGGGAAGGGGATAATCCGGTGATAGAGGAATCCGACGTTCCATTAGCCCACGCAGTTCCATCTTTAACAACTGGAAGAGAATACGTGCAGACTAATGCATCTTTCAAAATGTGTCCACGTTATCCGAAGCAATTATACGAAACATCTTTTGCGTCCTTTGATAATGAGAGTCATGATATCCTACCGTCACATAGCGGCCAACATGTAACAATCGATGAGGAAGATTACGACAAAATGTTTTTATTGTCTTTGCTACCTACCATCAGGCAAATACCGGAAGAGAAAAAGTTGGACGTTAGGATACAAATGCAGCAGGTATTAGCTATGGCATTACGTCCCCCGGATAATAAATAATCGACGATGAACATGGCTTTCTTTTTATTTTTATTTTTATTTTTATTCGAAAAAATTTATTCTCATCAAGTGAAATGAATACTTGTCGATCTTATACCTCATATTTTAGATTAACGAAAAAATTATGCATAAAGAAGTTATATATATATAAATATATATATATATATATATATATATTTGTATGTATAGCTAATGTTATTGAGATGCCTTAGCACGGTATCGTGCAAGGATGAATACAGTACAAATCTTAAGTACTGAGTTCTGATTGTACCAATTATTATTAAAGAAAGGCGATAGCGTGCAGTAAGAATACCTGTATCTGTGATGTTACATTTAGAGATTATAGAATATGAATGAAATGAAAACTTCGAAACCATATCGTGCTATAAAGTATAAGATGCATACAGAAGAATATAGAAATATAAATATCGCAATGAGCAGGGTATTTGTGTAACGAGATAGAAAAATATCGTGCTGTATCTGAAAATATATTTTAGAATTACATATAGTTGTATTTTAAATAAATCAATTATTTTTTGGGGAATATTTTATATCCAATTTTTTTTTCTATTTTTTTTTTTCCTTCTTCCTATTATCGAGAAGTTTATTTTATCATTTTCTGCAATATTGAGCTCTGTTTTAACATCCGTGATAAATATTGGATAACTTGCTTACCAACGTTACATGATGCAGATAGTATTGTAGTTGTTTAAGATTGTAATTGATTTTATGATAACGTACGAATACTTTTTTATCGTTCGCGGTAAATGTAAGGTAGTAAACTTACATACTAGCATAGATATTTATCGAAAATGTTCATAGTAATTCAATCGTATAATTTTCAGATGTCAGGTGCTTTTACTGTAACGTAAGACTTTCCTTTTTACTGATCGAGTTTTCAAACATTACGAATATGCTGAGTTTAATATATTGCTTATTATATATTCGAGACATAATTTAATGGATACTTTAAAAAAGTCGTTCTCGCGCGTGCACAGACACACGCACACGCACGCATACACACCATCATTACAAGCACATTTTTCGTCATTATCTTGATATTTTAACAGTTTAGAGTTAATGATACATGGATTTTAAGGATGGTAAAAGGTCGTAAAAATGTTCCCCCTTTCTCGCGCGATGAGCCGAAATTTGATTAAAAGTTACTCTCTCTCTCTCTCTCTCTATGGGATTATTAATAAAATTGTTAAAAACCTTATGAGATTCGTAGTAAGAGCTCATGAAATTCACAATAATGGAATCGTGATAAAGGATTATTTGAAATTGGTATTTTTAACGGTGCGATTTCAAAGTATACATCAGTTCAAAGAACAAGAGCATTCGCGCGTACGGTGATACCTTTGTAATCTGCTTTACTGTTGCCTGTAACATGATTTATTCACGAATAGCTTTGAGCGATGTTATTTTTTTTCAAAAACTGCGAAAAATACGAACGAGGACGTTAACTCGACATAGAGCGGCCGTTTGAAACTTTTACCCTTAACAAAAAAAAAATATTAAACTAAAAAGAAGAGAATGTAAAAGGAGGGAGGAAGACAGGAATGCGAGATAAAATGTTAACGATTTTTTGTTAAACACACGAGGGTTAACCACGAATTTCAGATTCTTTTTAATAAGCAATCGCTGCGAACATTTTTTTAACGAGTACGACGAGTGTTTTATATTTTGTTTATTTTCATAGATCATAAATTACAATACTTTATCCGATAGATACAATAACATGTAATTAAATAACGTCGCGTAATTTTATACCTACACCGTTTAAATCCAATCTAACGTATACACAAATATACAGATATGTTTGAAATAAAAAAGAAAAATGATTTCATTAATACTCTTCATTTGATCGTTTGTTATGATCAATATAAATTTTCGTACCTATCTAAATATCCTTCGTTAGGTATTCCATCGAGAAAATCATATACATTTTCCACACTATCTCGTGGAATATTCATTTATCCCCCTCCCCCAATCATATACAACTTCCAATTGTAATTCTCGTTTGGTTTCCATAGAAGATTCCTTGTTAACATCGGCCCTTAGGATTCCGCGGATCACTAACGAACGTATTTGAACTTAATCAATGGCTAGGTCTCGGGCATTGTTCGTGCAAGGCTAAACCAAGCAGCAACTAGTGGTGGTACTACTGGTGGTCGAAATACCACCACTCGGGCTCGACTTCAGTCAACTTTCTTTTCCCGTTCCCGTTCCCGTTCCCGTTGTATCTTTCGATAAACTCGCGTTTTCCTTTACTATTCCCTCTCCCTTTCCTTCTTTAGCCCCTATACCCAATCGAATGCCAGCCACCATTACCAACAACCCCACCCCCCATTCCAAGCCCCTACCAACCCTCTTTCACTTCTCTTTCCTTCCACCCCCTCCCCCGTTTTTGTAGGTTTCTCCCTCTGTTGTAAAACCCTCTCCCTTTGCAGCACCCTCTCCAGCACCCTCTCCAGCACCCTCTCCAGTACCCTCTCTCCCCCTTTTCCTCCCCCATTCTTCTTCTGTTCTCCCTCTTTCGAACGCGTCGCGCGTTTCTCTGGCGCGCGCGTTCTTCGGCCTCTGGAGCAACCGGCAGCGTCCGTTGTTGAGCTGTTCCAGACTTCAGTCTACCTCGAGAACGCGATACCGTCGGGACCTTGAGGGGAACCCTCTGAACGAGGTCAAGGCTTCCTAACGATTCTACTACGTCGATCATTAATTGTCGATCAAAGGAATTAACGAAAAAACGAATGTTGTCAAAATAAAACAAATAGGAAAAAGATATTTGTTATACGATCATATTATTAAAATTGTTTAATCGAACAATTGTTACATTCCGATAGATAACGAACATCTTTTGGATCATCGTTACCATCCTATAGATCGGGAGTTTTAATTCGAATAAATTTCATTTGAATATTATAAAATTCATTTGAATGTTAACGTTTACATTGTCATTTAATTATTATCGTTCGTATGTAAAAAAGTAAAGAGAAAGTTAAAAGTTAAAAATAAGAAATAGATATATACGATAGAGAGGAGGGCATTAGTTTTCCATTGTAAATTTGTTTTGTAATTCATTGAGTTTGTTGTATTTAAATGCAAATTTAGAATTAAAAAAGATTAGGAATTTGAATCGTAATCTTTGTAAATTATATTGTGCGAATTTTCGATTGGTCGACGATAATAAGAAGAAAATAAAGTAGGAAGAAAAGGGGGTGTTTATTCGGAAATTGAGGAAAGTTGTTGCCCAGAATCGGGGGACGTTGTCCGTTGTTGCCCGACGTCGGAGCCGGATGTTCGCACGGACAAGACGCCGAAAGCGCTGCCATTTTGGAGAGCAAAATGTTCACGGCAGTGAAAAAGTTCCTTACGACATCCCCTTTGGTTAACAAAGTCAAGTTCCTAATGGTACGTTCTTATATTTTTTATTTTTTATAATAATTATAAGTTTGATAAATCGTTATATATTACACATTCGCTAAAAGATTTCTTTTTATTATTATTATTATTATTATAATTATTCAGGATTATTTTCATTTATTTATATATCGATGAAATTTTTCATTGGTGGTGTTATTTAAGTCGATCGTTTGTTAGAATTTTTATTCGGCAATACTCTCTGTTAAACTAAATCGTTAATTTTTTTCTTACGTATTTGTAGACAATCTTATTTTATTTCTGAATAATATTAATTATGACGATGTGTTATATATACTTTTTAAATATTAACTTGTTTACAAAATTCGTACACACACTTTGAATATATTTTTATTAATAATATTTATAATTAAAACCAAAGAGAAATACGAGAGAGCCTGGATTATGTTAGTCTTCTTCGTATCATTTAAGAAGAACTTTCTACTCGTACTACTTTCCTAGATTGTATTAAAATTCGTTAAGTTATTAAACCAAATTGATTGTCATGCTGTTTTATATCATACTAATTATCTAAGTACTCTAATAGTTTTCTTTATATAGCTATTTTTTTCTTCACTTGAGATATCCAAAAGTTTTACAATTTTGTTAAACTTCTGCCTTTTGCTCAACCTGTCGAAATGAATTTGCTTAAAGAAAGTACGTTAACTATTTCCAGTTTCATTTCCTTAAAGATTAAGATAACTCGTACGTTAATATTATCATCATTCCTCTTAACATCGATTTCCATTTTCATTTATCCTTTTCTTTATATTCATTCATTATTATTATTCGAACATTTACTTTTGTACTTTGTGAAAGATGGTTTTACGATGAAAATAATTTAATTAGTACTAAATGAAAAAGAAAAGAAATCTATTTCTACAATAAAACAGAAACAATCAAATGTAATACTTAAAATTTGTATGTTATAATTATTATTTATATTAGTATTTCAATTAATTAGATATTTTTAAATAGGGTAGGATTGAAAAGAAAAATAAAAAATGGTTGGTAAACACTGGATTAGACGTTCCTATAACATGTCACCGATAACACAAGCGCTCATTTGTCAACTCTATGGCGTCCTTATCGTCAACGCAAGGAGAATACACTAGAGAATTTCATTTTCCCCATTGATAATAATAACGAATCTCTTTGACAAAAGGCAGAATGATGCTCTTTGAATTCTAAAAGAAATTGTATCCGAAATTTCGGAAATAAATATTTCATGAAATTATTTACACGATTCATTAAACTTTATTTAATATTTAATTAATCGATTTAACACACCATATTCAAGTGTATACTCGTCAAAGGATTTCTATCATTATTATCAATAATGTGCTTTTCGATATTATAATACAATTTTTATTATTCGTACAAAATATATGTGTTGTCTATATAATTAATTCAATTCAACCGATATTGTTTTGATCAATCTTTTATAACGATTAAAATATTTTAAAGATATTATTAGTAGACCACTGTATGAAAGTATATGAAATTAGAAAGATATTTTGAAAATAGTATATAAAACGTGAAAAGAATTATTCTTAGTCTTTTATGGTGGGTTTATTGAGAGAATAGGAAGAAGAATGCACGTACCGAGTTAGAAAATAATGTCGTTGGAAGTTCTCGGTTCGAATGGAGATGCATACCTTTCGTGATGTTCGTTCTCTTAGTTTTTGTTATTAGATAAGGGAAAACATACGTACATTTACATTCTTTGAAGAAAGTGTCTTTTCCTTTTTGTCTTTAGAATAAACTATGTCAAAAGATAGGTATATATACGTAGAGAGACAATTTATATATATGTGTTTGAGAGATTTTTTAAATTTAATTTATATGCATTTAAATATTGTAGATTATGTTTTATAAATATTATTATTATTATTGTTATAATAAGATGTTTTTTAAATATGTGGAACCCATTTCAGGAGGGGATACGGAAAAATCATTGAAAAAATTCGTATTACCTATTTAATTATGTTTCAAAGTATAATATTCAAAGTAATAGAAGGGGCACGATGACGTGGATTGAAAGAAAATAACAACGACCATGATAAAAATATTTTAAATTGTAGAAACTGTGTATGAAAGGTAAATTCATTGAATTCGATCGTGACTTTTTAACGAGCCACTTAAAATATGAATTTCCAATGGGAATGGAAAATTATCGGGTTAACGCTGAAAATGAGACGGTTGTGTTTTATTTTATTTCAAGTTTGTCGAGTGTAAATACAGTAAATGTATACAAGGTGTTTCAGAACGAGTGTTACAAGGAATTAGGGGATGATATTAAATGAAATAATCAATCTAAATACAAATAAATAACATTTTTGTAAGAATATTTTTATTCAATCGTAGGAATGATCATAAATGATATAAAAATATTGTTTGTTGTATCGAACACACGCTTATATGTGCGTAATCATAATTTTCTTACTCGTTTCAGTTTGTTGATTACACTCCTCGAAGTATTATTATGCATATATGAAACACCCTGTAAATATTTTAGTTTATGCATATCGTTATATGCAAACGATAACGAAAGAAATACGTGTATCGTTATTTTTTAGTAGCAGCAAAAGATCCAATCTTAATTTGAACCACCGTTCAGAGTTGTGCCCCGCATTGAAATCCCTCGAACGCGTGGGTGTAATTGTATATAATATGTTGAATGACGTACATCTTATTTTAATTATATATTGCATGTATTTATTGATTTTATCGTAGTTTTCCTTATGCAACGTTTCTTTTCTTTTTTTTTCTATATACTTGCAAAATATTTGATCGTAAATAAAAAGAAAAGAAAAAAAAAAGAAATTGTAAAACAATAAAAATGATGTAAAACAATCTTAAGTATAACACTTTGAAAACTCTTTTCTAACATTTAATAATAATTATATTCTAATTGATTAATTATTGCTAATGTGTAACGAAGTCAAAATCCTTTATGACGTGCATTATTATTTATTTTTATTAAATGCATATCTTATGCAACGTTTTTTTCTCTATCTACAAATTATTTGATATTAAATCAATAATAATAATAAAAAAAGAGATCATTCACAAATATATATAACATAAAATATATTTGTTTTAACGTTTCTCTGCAGTGGTGACTTATCATATCGAAATCATTTAATATTTAAAGTATGTTAATAAGTATGTAATACTTATATTAGTACATATATGTGTCTAAATAATCTGAAATATAAGTAGAGTGTGTTAGAATATTCAAATAATTATTAATTAATCGAAATATCCTGTAATATAAGTTAAAGTGTCATTAGTCATGCAGAGAGGTGTACATTTTTATCATGATTTTTGAATGGTTTGCGTCAAGATGTAAAATAATAAGAAATAGAGAAATAGAGAAAGAAAAATAGAAAGAGAATAAGAGAGAGAGAGAGAGAGTGAGTGAGAGAATGAGAGAGTGAGGTATATTAAATTCAATTAAGACATTCCACTTAGAGAGAGAGAGAGAGAGAGAGAGATAGATAGAACGGAACTTGAACTGGAAGTAAGAAATAATATTCGAGTCACCCCTTCACGATCGCAATTTTTCTCATCATTACGTTTAGAACTGAAGGAACGAGGAAGAATTTGATAATTTCGTCATTGAGCCCTTTTTGTCTTTTAGAAGGGTGGAGGGGGTGATAGAGAAAAAAAGGAGGAAGAACGGAGGGGAGGGGGTGGGAGTTCTTTTTCTTTGCCGTTCGCTTACCTACGATATATATTTCACACGATTTGATTCTTAGGATTCGATAACTTAAATGTACTTTTAGTTATTTCGATCGGAAAATAGTGAAATCGATTTCTAAGAAAGCTACGATAGGATTGCAGCTAAAGTTTGAACAATAGTAAGAGTAAAGTAAGTGCTTCTTCAATTGTTCTTTCTCTTTCTCTTTCTCTTCCTATTTTTTTTTGGAGGACTGCGGGGGGGAGGTTGCCCACCCTTTGACCGTTACTTTCGGGTTTTGTGTAAAAAAAGGGAAACCTAAATGGTTCGAAGTTTCCTAAAACGCGTCTAATGGTGTTCCGACATGAAAGAAAAATAGAAAAGTAAGAAGGAAAAGAATAGGATAGAGTTTTTCGTGGTAGTCTTTGGGTAAGAAAAGGTGCGTCGAGAAACAGATCAAGATCACACTGATATATAGGATCGATTCCCAAAAATATATATCTATTCTTTTCAATCATTTGTATCTTACATTTATTTACCATCAATTTAATCGTATGATATTTTTATTCGTGTTGATGCAATTATTGATTATATAAATTAATATATATATAAATCAAGATACAAATATTTTGTTATTTTTTCTTTCTTTCATATTTTCCTCGTCTTCTTCTTCACGTCGTCGTTTAAATTTTCCATAATATTTCTTATTAGACATAAATATAATATATATCTTCTTTACAACCAATACTTTTCTATCTAACGTATGTCTTAAATAAATGAGGGTGGGGTGGGGTGGGGTGGGGAGAGGACCGTAAAGTTTTATCCGTTTTAGCGATCGGTAGAGAAATATTAAAGGCAGGTTAAGATATAGAAGAGACTTGTTGTGTCGTCTGGTGATTCTAATTCGACGAATAAATCGGGAGAGTCATCGACGTCCCCAATCTGGATGGTTTAATAAGAGCTTCGATATATATCGAGGATAACCTTTCAGAGATGTCCAATAATGCTTGGATCAGAAGCTCCTAGTTGCTTGCTATGAAATAGACGCGTGTATGATCAAACCCATCTATGCTTATCTATACATATAAATGTCTATGTACACGTATATATATATATGTATTTATATGTATTTATGTGCTTGTATGATATATATTTGTAAATATATATATATATATGTATATGGTAGAATATATATATATATATATATATATATGCATTAATGTGCATATGAAATACACGTGCATTTACATACGTATAAATACTTAGGTACACACGACAACTATTTTCCTAGGCAACTCGATCACTATTACGGTCAGTTCCATCTTCCAGCATTTGGATGAACGCGTCTTCTAAATGTATGATTACTTTTCAATCGTATTAATTAATTTCTATTAACACATAAGGTTGCATATAAATCGTATTACTTTCAAGTATCATAATAAATGTGAACGAAAATAATAAAACAAGTGAATTTAGTTAATATCTTCATTTAACAAAATATTATTTAATAATTAATATTGATATTGTGTTATATTTTATAATATATATAAATACATGCATATATCAATATATATATATATACGATAGGCGTATGATATATGGGAGAAACCATGCACTGGAATAGAGAGGAAGGGTTTGACGGGGAAAAGGGTGGAAGAGGTGGAGGAGGAGAGGGAAATACATTCGTCGAACATTCGACCTAATATACCCCTACATCCCCTTGAAATTCCAACATGCATTTGCTACTTCGGATGCTTGGATTATTCGCTAAAGTGAGTCAGAGATAGATAGATGGAGAAATAGGATAGAAAGAGGGATGCAAGTATTGTGCGTGTGTGTGTGCATGCATGCGTGCATGCATGCGTGCGTGCGTGTAAAAGAGAGAGAGTAAGAGAAATCGAAAGCATCGCGTGTCGAATAAAAATCCGGTTGTTTTGGGTTTTTTAAATGCTTTTTTCCTTTTTTTTTTTTCGTAATTTTTTGTCGTTGTTCGAGGTTGACTTTCATGATTTATCAGTCTTCGTGGGATAACATGAAGTGTCGCACCGAATTATTAATACATCGTTTCGCGGTGGAACGTAATGTCCCTGACAGCAGGGCTCCGAGGAGTCCTTCGATTAAAACGCATTGTCCTGTAGAGATACGCGACAAACCTACTTTTTTTTCTATTTTTCCCTTTGTTTCCCCACTACTACTACTACCACCATAGCACGCTGACAACAATTATATATGTGCTTTTTTACTTTTCCTTTTTCACAATACAAAGGTGCACAAATTTTCCTTGAAATTTCGTCTACCGTGTTTTGTTGATGAAGTTTTGTGATGAAGTTGATCAAACGAATGATCTCAAACGCGTATGATTTGTTTAACAATTTTTCTATTATTCATTGGGGATAATATTATTATTGATACAAAGGGTTATATTATTATATTACAAGTGGGGATGGAGGAAAGGAAACAATAGATATTAGGTTGTTACCTATTGTGAAAATATTTATGACGTACTCACTTTTGGTCAACATTTAGATTACGTTCAACATCGAGGAGCAAATTCGGTAGTAAACAAGCGGTCAGCCACAGCCCTAACGAGTTCAACCCCACACGTTTGCCACCCTCCCACCTCTCTTTCTCTCTCTCTCTCTCTCTCTTTCTCATCCTCTCTTTCTCTCATTCTCTTCAATTCATTCTAACTCTCTCTGTCTCCATCTCTCTCTATCTCTCTCTCTCTCTGTTCGTACGGATATTAATCGCTTAATCACGAATAATTTGCTTTATCGAGGTAACAAATTACCAGTCGCAATTAGCTCTAGTTTCGTAATTTTTACTATCAACAAGATTGACAGAATAATGCATTCGCTTATAAGGGTTGCACGTTTTCAATCTAAATGATTGTAATAAACCTGTCAATCATATTTTTCGTTTAATCATTTATTTATTCTCTTATTGAATAAAAAGTTAATATTTTTAAAAGAAATTATATTTTTGTTTTAATTACTCTCTTAAAAAAATATAATAATTATTTCTTTTTTTTTTAAATAGAAATAATAATTATATTAGTAAATATTATTTAGTTTAATTAATTTTATATATTTGATAAAATTAATTTAAGAAATTAGGCAAATATATTTAATTTATTAAATTGTTATATTTATCTGTTTATCAAAAACATGTCTTCTTGTTGATTTAAATAATAAGTTTAAATTTAAAAGGCTGCAGTATATTGACTGTACAAAGGTAGCATAGAAAATCAATAGTATTTGAATTGAAAACTTGAATGAAATAATTGATAAAATACAAACTGTTTCTTTAATAATTTTAAATAAATCTTTTTGATTTTACTCGGTTAGATTTTTCAAAATCATTCAAATCTTTTGTTGAAAACATTGTTAATTCATCAATTAGATATCCATTTTACGACACGTTACGGAATATCTCTGTTATCACGTTTATCTTCCTATTTTGCCAATGTGAATTATCCTAAATCGAAAGTTTTATCCAAGAGACCAATGGAAAATGTAGGAAGAAGCACACGTCGAACAAACGCGCGTTTTATAATAGGAAACGAGATGGAAAGGTAGGAAAAAGGTGAGGTGATTTAAGGACGTACTCGAAACTCAATGGCTGTGACTTATCTAAAAATCGTCTCGGATGTTCTTGAATTTTAAGAAAATCTATGCTAGATCTTTATCGATTTCTGTCTACCCACGAATTGTCGTTCTTTCCTCGATGAAAACTTTTCACAAGATTCTATACGCGCGAATGATATATAATTAATATATTTTTATATTATTCTTTTCTTTTTTTTTTCTTTGTATACACAATTTTAGATTTTTTTAATTCAAATTTGCATAAAGTTTTCGCGTACGATTTAAATTCGTTCCTATTCATTATTTTTAATTACCTGCACACCATTTTGTTCTATTCTCTTCTTTTTTAATCCAATAAACCAAGAACTATCTCAAACGCACAAATATAAAATATTCATAGAAGTACGTAAATTCTCTTCAAATATAAAATATTCATAGAAGTACGTAAATTTCTCTTTCAGTGTTCAACTTATTATTTTATTTTTACGATATTTCACACACCTCCTTCTCTCTCTCTCTCTCTCTCTCTCTCTCTCTCTCTCTCTCTTCCTTCTCTTTTATTATTATTTCAAAACACGTGGATGAGATAATAAAAATAGAATGAT
Source organism: Polistes canadensis (assembly GCF_001313835.1). Classification (NCBI taxonomy): domain Eukaryota; kingdom Metazoa; phylum Arthropoda; class Insecta; order Hymenoptera; family Vespidae; genus Polistes; species Polistes canadensis. Next base: position 26,503 of record NW_014569641.1, read on the forward strand.
AGAACGTGACAATTCGTGGTGATTCGAAAAGATACGAATCGTTGGACGATATCTACGCTACTGCGCCGATTATTTGTCCCACCACCCATCGCTTGACGTAAGACAAAGGACAGAGATAGAACGAATGTTGTCTATGTGTGATTCTGTGTATGTATATGAGAAGTTGTATATGAGTGATGTGAGTGGGGGAAATTGAGGGTATCAGCGAAGCAATTAGTGTCGTCGTCGGCGTTAATGAAGTTTCTGATGGTTGCCGAAGTATTCGGTAAGGAATTAAGAGCCAGTCTAAGGTTAAGAAGCTTGTGGTTGATGTATTCTACATTTAAGTAGTGGGAATTGTGCAAATCTCTGTTTTACTCTGTTTTCGACAATTATTTGATCCTATTACGACGAAAGTTTGATGGGACAAGAGGAATAGTGAAAGTGGGGGAAAAAAGGGATGACGTTTTATTACTTTGATCGAGTTTTAATTTTCTTTTTTTTTGGGAATATGTAGAAATATGATTGGGGAGGATTTTCGTTCAAGTTAGTTTAGTGAGATATTATTTTGGTGAGTTTAAATCATTATCATTTGGATAATTATTAAATTTTTGTTTCTTTTATCTAAATAAAGGAAGATTCATTACTTTAATTACAACTGCAACTGCAACTGCACATGCAACTGCAACTGCAACTGCACATGCACATGCAACTGCAACTGCACATGCAACTGCAACTGCAACTGCACATGCACATGCACATGCAACTGCACATGCACATGCAACTGCAACTGCACATGCAACTGCAACTGCAACTGCACATGCAMMTGCAACTGCAACTGCACATGCAACTGCAACTGCAACTGCATTTTTTTTTATTATTAATTTTTTTAACTTTTTAACTGCAGCTGCAACTGCAACCATCTTCTAATGTATATTTTCATATTGAATGATTATAATATTATTTATATTTCATATAATCAAATAATATATACACATAATTATATTATTGCAACTCTGATGTAATTATTAGTTTATTTGTTTATTGAAACATTGACGAACATTACCCATTGATACATAATCAGAAATAGGAAATATTTTTTAACAGTTTTACATCTTTACTTTTATTATTTTCTCTGTAGGGAATAAAAGAAGTTTAAAAGAGGTCCTTGATGAAAATAGATTGATCGTAATCTCGGAAACGTCTTCCTGTTAAACTACTATTATTACTGCTTGAGAATTTGATAAATCGGTCCTATAAAGTATATTTGTTTCGGTTTGTTTCTTTCTACTATCGATTTTATTGCATTTTGTTTTCCATTCTATTTAAAAGATAAAACTTCGCATGTGTCGATATTGGATTAAAACGTGGGTTCAGAGGGGGGAGAGGAGGTGTAGGAGGGGTGTGGATGTAAATCGTTACTTTTCGAGAGCTTCTATTCTGTTACTGACACATCTGAGAAGATACAACAAAAAAATAAAATAAATGTAGGCGTGTATTAATAATAATAATAATAGAAATTGTGTGAGAATAAACAATGGATGAGAAAAAGGAAAATAATGAATTTTCGTTTGTTTTATTAAAATTAATTGTTTAACGTATTTATGTTGTTTAAACATAATTATTATTAATACGATAAGTATTACAAATCTATTATCTAACATAATGTCACGAAATATACGGTAGATTTATCATGAAATTTATTTTTCTATGGAACAATCATAGAAGAATCGTTTAAAAATCCAATATCATTTAGGATAATAAAGAAAATGGGGTATGTACCTGTAGATAGGTTACCTGTTCACGTTGTTCAATCTCAGACTAGAGTTGTTCAGGTTATTTAGAACGTTAGATCGAACTAGCTTCTGACAAACTTATCTTTTACGGAAACAGAACAGCCAGAGTACTGATAACGAAAGAACACCTACATGTCCAACTAAAAGGATGTGCAACCTTTCCGGTCACGTCGTTTGAACTCGATTTACTTGGATCGATATTCGATCGATCGATAAATATATATATATATATACCTAACTCGATTCAACAAACGACGTTGATCGTTGTTTCGGTGACGATCGCGTTGACGATTAATTTGCTTTCACGATCGACTTGTTACGTGACTAGTATCTATCCTTGTTATTTATCTTCTTATATTGGTATACATAACCATTCTCATGTCGATTTTCCTTCTCACCCCCATATCAAGATAATAGTTATCGTTGACGTTGTCAATTTTGTTTTATGACAAACTATTAATATATTATCTATCTTATATATTACGTATAGTATACGAGTAATATGCAATAATATATCGTTCATTGTAAAATGAAAAAATAAAAAGAAAAAAAAAGGTATGATTAGTCTTTAATATATACTGTACTTTTATTTTTCACATACTTTGTTTTTCTTTTTTTATTTTTTTTTATATATATATATATATATATATATCGAACTTTTCTTTTATATGCAAATCGTGCATCAATAAAAGCAATTAATATGCATAACAAAACTTCGCGTGTCATTGGGCGAGAATGAGTTTTCATCTTTCTCAATACGGAAGAAGATCGTAATTTAACACACTCTGTCAATATGTTAAAAGATAATATGAAATATATATATGTATATGTATATGTGCTCACACAGTATTTTGTTTAAATAAAAATCTTTGTTGGGAAACAGATGCATCGTTTAATTGTTCGCGTATAAAAATAATAAATAGATGAAAGGAAAATTGATTTTAACAAGTTTTCCCGAAAAGTCAAATTCAATGAATGAATGAGAGAGTTCGTAATAAACGAAACGAGAATTTTACGATATATGACTAGGAATATAATTAAAAGGGAACGTTTTAATTAATGTTAATTTTTATTCAAAGACTTCTCGTGGTATTGGCAATCTTTTACAATTTCCCCTACAAATTCTAATTTATAATATATATTAATATTTTATTATTCTTTATATATAACCGATCACGAGAGAGGGTTTTATTCTTTTATTCCATTTTCTCTCTTATTTAAGTAATATATTATATTCATTTTACATGACACACAATTTTTTACATTACATTAGACTGACACGAGATCCTTTATGAAAAGCGATTAAAATTCTTTTGTTGATTGCTTTTTGCATAACTTTTCGAACGTTACGCATGCGTATAAAAGAGAATAATATTCATAATAAATAGAATTTCCTTTTAAGGAAATTCTTATAAACGACATTTAACAAAAAAACTTTAACAAAGTTAAAAATTAAAAAGTTTTTAAAACAACTTTTGATTATTTAACAATTATTTTAATACTCTAATGCATTCTACTTATATTACAGAAAAATTTTACCGTCGAAGTCATCACTGCGTAGGAGCAGTGAAATAATGACATAAAATAGATAAAAATATTAAAATCAGAACGTTTTAAACTTCAATTTGATTAATTAGGTGCATTATTTCCTTTATACACATGCGCAACTTTCGAAAAGTCAGATAAACAATATCTAATAAAAGAACTTTCATAGATGACAAAGACTCAGTCTCAAGGGGAATTTCGAGGAGGACGGTGCTCCGATCATATACTCCGTGCTTTTAAAAAACAATACACATTTATTTCGATTAATTAACAATTATTTTAATATTCTAACACACTCTATACTTATATTTAAGGTATCCATTTATGGCATCGATTTCAATCGTCTCACAATTCTTTCAAATAATATCGTCTATCGTTTTGACATAATAAAATAAAAAAAAAAAAAAAGGAATGATCTTACACGCTGAAATGTATCCTAATAGCGATTCTAATCGAATAATCTAACGATAGGAATATATTTTGTTTGCAGACGAGGCAGAATAGTGGGGTGGTAGGGAAGACTGGAGGGGAGGAAAAAACAGGGGAATGTCCTTCGAGGATGTCGATAATAAAAACGACGACAATCGTCACTACGACGATGGCGACGACGATAACGACGACGATGACGACGACGATGACAAGAACGACATCAGCGATTACGTCACCACTATTATCCGTCTTATCGAAGGAACCAGATGATGGAATCGTATCGTGTAACGTATCAACGGAGTCACAGGTGGAACTAGTATCATCATCATCATCATCATCACAATTGCAATCCCAAGTGTTGCAATCTCAAGTTAAATCCCATCAGGTGCAGGATGACAAAATGAGGGAGGATGATAACATTGATGAAAGAAAAATGATTTACGGGGTTTTCCCTTCCTCCTCTTCCTCCTCCTCCTCGACATCCTACTCGTCCGCTGTTTTACCGATGACTAAGAAGGACCCTTCGAAATTGTCATCGAACACCGCTATCATGTCATTTCCAGCTTCGCCACAAAAATTGGCTAATCAGCCGAGAAAGATCACCGCTATAACGAAGTCTCAGATGAGGGGTGAGTGTTTCTTTCTTCATCCTACCCTTTTCATGATTATACAGATGTCCAAAACTCGTTTCAACGATTTATCGCACCCCTAAGGCTAATTCCTTTTGATTACATTTTTTTCTTTTTTTTTTCCTTTTATTTAATACATTGGAATCATTTGCAACTAGTTATACGAAAAATTGAATATATGCAAATTAATAATTTTTACTACGTTTTCTTCAAAAAAAAAAAATAATGATTTTGTAGATGAACTATAATTATTATATTTTAGCTTATTCGTTGCAACGATTAGTTTCTCATACGCGATGTATTTCAAATACGTTGTTTCATAGTCGATCAATTACTTACAATTGGATTTATGAGTTACCATTGAATTTCTTGTTTTTTTTTCTTTTTTTTTTAATTCTCTTTTAACTCATGAATGTGGCGAATATTCCATTCCAATCGATAGGATTTTGTGGATTCGTCATTCCACTCAATCGGACATTGGTTATCGGGTGGTAATTATTATTGAAAATTGATCACGTTTAGTATCGTTAAACGGAAGTACTGCATTACGATATTATTGCGTTTCGAGTCATCGATTTTATTATACCACCTTACGTATCTCGATTATTCTTGTCGGTTTAATGGTAAATGCAGTTTCATTATACCTTTCTCTCTCTCTCTCTCTCTCTCTCTCTCTCTCTCTCTCTCTCTCTCTGTGTGTCTTTAATCTTCTTTCTTTCACGTTTTCTTTATTTCAGTAATATCTTTTTCATTTAGTTGGACTTCGATTGGGTCGTAAAACCTAAAGTCATAAATTTAATTGAACCTTCAAGTTGAGAAAAACATGTTCAGTCGAGATTATATACCAGTTTTTGTGTTTTAACCTAAAAAAAACTATGTGAAAATCCGAATTTTTGTGCACGGATATAATGAAAATGTAAGAGTAACGTGAAACGCGTGTTAAACAAATGTCAGAATAAGAATTTTCATTTTTTCTTTTAAGTTATGTTGATTTTTACTTAAATAATTATGCACTTCTTATCGAATACTATTTAAACGATATTAGAATAAAGGAAAAATATTCTTTTTTTCTTTCAAATATATATATATATATATATAATCTGATAATAAATTTGTCAAGTAGAAAAAAGAGAGAGAGAGAGAAAAAAAATTTTTGACAAAATGTTGTGTCCCATGTGAAATTTAATTAAACATATATTATCCTCGTAGATTTTGTAATTATTTTATCGATTAAAGTGTCTTACGACGTTCTCTCGCGTTGAAAGCTATTAAAATATTATTCGATTAAATATCAAAAAAATATAAAATAATAAAATGCTCGACATGCGATCAATAAAATCGTTTAAATGTTAACAATGCGTACGTATATTATATATGTATGTGTGTAGTATTGCATGCCTTGAGAAAATGAAATTATAAACGATTATCATTTAAAACGGAACAAGTTGAGAATGGGGGTCTCTGCTTTAGAATTTACGACGAATTTAATTTCTCTTGGAACGGTTGAGAGATATCGTTGATTTAGTAAGAATTAACAATTCATTTACAAATGATCTAGAGATAGAGAGATAGAGAGAGAGAGAGAGAGTGAGAATTCATTTTACTTTCAATTCGTTTAAATTTGTACGCTTTGTGTGAATGAGTAGTTCCCGTGATACAAATGCACACACTCTTGGAAATACCTATACAGGTAATCGTTTAAATCACCGATTGAATTTTCAGCGTCATCAACACCCTCCTCTCATTGATCGGTATCGGAACTATGTCGTATAGAATACAAAACCTCTATGGGAAATAATAATAATAATAATAATAGTTCTCTAATTTGGTAAAACTCTTCTTTTATTTTTTCAATATATTATAAAAAGAATTTGCAATTTAAAAAAATTCTATTTCAGTTCAAATGGTATTAGATAAGTGCATAATTTTTGTAAGTAAAGATCAACATGACTTGGAAGAAAAATGAAAATTCTATTCTGACATTTGTTAAACACGCGTGTTTCACGTTACTTACATTTTCATTTTCTTTTTTTCTTTTTAACTTCTACGTTGGTATACTTTACTTTACTTTTTTATATGTGTATATTACAAGTGTGGTATATTAATTTGATACACCTTTTCAAACAATTTTTGGTAAATTATTTTCGATGTGATTTAAGAATTATAATTAATTGAATATCAAGTCGTTGAATGAATTAATTGTTACAGTTAATACGAACTTGAACAAATTGTTAAACAATGAAAATTATTCCAGATGAAGTTTTCTTTTATCTGTATAAGTATTATATTTTTGTATTGCTTGTGGGACGATATTACAAAATTCGATTAAAGTTTATTGAGAATTCTTATTTGCTAAAACAATGTTGTATTTTTTATTTTCTTCTTCTCTTTTTCTTTCTTTTGTTGTTACATGATAATCTCTAGAGAAGTCTTCGTGAATGAGCAATGACGTTCGTTCGAGATTAGACTGTTGAAAGGAGTTACTTCATCTCTTCATTCCCGTGCTATACGAGAATCATATGCATCTATGTATGTATGTATAAATGTATGTATGTGTATACTTTATTCCCACAGGCAATAAGAGTATCTGTGTGAACTCGTTAACTCACCGAGTATACGTTGTATATCTTTATTACAAAATATCAGGTGCTTTGTAACACTGAAATCTGATTGTAGTTAGTTGTTTCGATATAACAATAATAATTATAATAATAATAATAATAATAATAATATAATAAAACAATACATATTACAATCGTAGATTTACAAAGAAACATAAGCAGAAATTATACTGAAATTTTGTGTAATACAATACGAGTATTACAAAGTGCATACTACTACAGTATGATAAAAACATTTAATCAACATACCACATTCTAATAATCAGCAAAATTTTTCTATAGATGCAGAGTTTACATAAAATATGTTTAAGAAAGATATTAAATTTGTTTTTTCTTTATATATGACTTTCGGTGACAAAAATTAAGTTAAAATTTAATGATACAATACACCAATCATTTTTTATCCATAAAGTTTTAATGAAAAATAAAGTTTAATGAATAACCCAATAGAAATAATAATAGACAAAGATAAAATATCATCGTATATGAATATTCTCCAATTATCTTGTCGAAGAAAATTTATTCATTAGTTGTTTTTTTTTTTTTTTTTCGTTCAATCGATTGGTATGATAAGAAAATGGCGATGAGAGAGAGAGATTCCCACTTGAGTGTCAACCTCATGGACGGAACTATGAACGATAATATTCCATATAAAATTGATGATACGTATAGACAATGTTCTTGAAGATAAAATAAAAGATTCCCATAAAAAATAAGAAGAAGAAGAAGAAGAAGAAAAAAAAAAAGGATATAACTATATCGATTATGAGATAAAATATATATCCCCATAGTTGAATAGCTATAATCCTATAGTATATAGGATGATTCACGTATCGTGATCTACTATAAAAATGATTTCAATTATTATTAATTATTAATAAAAGTGTGTAATCCATTTTTTTTGTTTTTTTAAAGCTTTTTTTCTCCAGAAATCATGCAACACAATTGATTAAAATATTTTCGATAGGATTTTGAATGACATTAATAATCTCTCTACTGTATCACATATTCGTGAATCACTCTGTATACCTGTATACACATATCTTCTAGGTAGGATACGTATAAAGTCAATGGTTCATGAAACAAGGCCATTAAACGGTTGACTCGAGCCTCGACGATCCGAATCCAGTTGCTCTTAGTCGAAAATTCGCTTCGGGCAACAACCCCAAGCTGTTCTGGTATTCTCTCCTGTATTCGATCAAATTCAAGGCAACAGGGGGTGAGAAGGGGTTGAAAAGGGGGAAGAAGGGGGAATACCCACTCGAGGTTGATACGTTAAACAGATCTCGTGAATTTGTTTTCGAATATCGTGGAAATCAAATTAGTTGGATAGAAAAAGTGTTATATCATACGTTTCAATTTAATATTGATTTACTTATTTTTGTTATTTAACAATGGGTGAACACACACACACAATCTAATTGTAATTAGTTTTACGAAACAATTTGCATTAATTTACGTGAATAAATGATACTCGTATAACAATCATTTCCCTTTTCTTCTTTCTAGTTCTATTCGAAAGAATGAACTTGTCTGAAAAGTTGAAACGTTAAGGGGTGGCTAAAGTTGGAGAAGGGGGGTGTAAACCATTGTTCAATGACTTTTCGATTATTTTCAAATCGTTTTATTGTTTTTTTTTTTCATTCTCGACTTGAATTAATATATGATTATCATGGTTCATTTAATTGGACGTTAATCAAAATGAATTCGTTTGAAAACTTTGATAGAATTTATAATCGAATGGTATTTAATATTTCATATAAATGCTTTTTCACAGAATTTAAAGAGGCATTTAATCTCTTCGATAAAGACGGGGATGGTAATATCACGAAAGAAGAACTCGGAAGGGTAATGCGTTCTTTGGGACAATTCGCAAGAGCTGAGGAATTGAACACTATGCTGCAAGAGATTGATATCGATGGTGAGTTTTTTTTTTTTCAAGTATTCCGATTTATATTTCATTATATTATAATAACAATTTATTTCTTTTATATATATTATATATATACGCGTTAATATTTCTCTTATTTTTTTTTTCGAGATATTATATTTAAAAATATCTTCAAAATTATAAAAGTTATAAATATTTAAAACTAGATGTACACCACACTCTTGATGAGAGAAACTGATATCAAATATTTTACGATTAAAAATTAACACGCATTATATCTTAAAAGATCGATAAATATAAGCTCGTCAAATATACCACCCTTATATCTCTTTCCTATTTTCCAAGAAACACAAAAAAAAAAAAGAAAGGAAAATAAAAGAAGAATCCCTCAATGTTTAAACCATTTCCTCTCTCCCCTTCTTTTTTCTTTTTATTTTTTTTTTTTTATTTCTTTCTTTCCGAGCGAAAAAATCCTAACTAACCTCTTAACAAATTCTAATTAGAACAGGAGCCGGAACTCATTAACCAAGATATTCGGAGAGTTTAAATATTCAAGTATCTTCTTGGAATATACGAAAGAAAATGGATAAGGACAAGTTTTCGGGGTGCTTTTCTTACAATGTGTATTAGATAACGTTTATCCTATCAACTTGTGTAATCGTAAAATTACTCTGTGTTTACGTGTACGTGTATGCGTGTGGCATTTTAACAAAATTTTCTGCCTAAAGGAGGTATGGCAACTTAATTGCTGCTAATTTTCACTAAGCACTTTTTTCCCCACCCCCCGTTCAAGCAAGCAACCCCTACACCCCTTATGAACAATGGCCACGGTTCGCCGCTATAATGGCTGCTCTTTATTAAGTCAGGATTTTTATACTTTTTTCGTATACGCCTACTCTTCTTTCCTTCTTTATCCATTTATCTGTCCCTTCTTCTTCTTCTTTTTTTGTATTTTTTTTGTTCGTTCGATATCCTGAATTTTAGGGGCCGGGGGCCTTTAACTTGTGCACCGTCAGGACTCTCGTCCTTTTAATCAGATTTTTCTTTTCTCTTTTCTTTTCTTTTCTTTTCTTTGTTATTTATTTTTTGTTTTTGTTTTTGTTTATCTCATCTCGTATTTTTGTACGTATCCAATCTAGGTATCAGTCTACTTATAAATAAAGTATCTTTCAAATTTTCTATCATCTTTTTCTACGAGGCATACTCGACTATTACGAATCACGTAAGATTGCAGGAAAAGTATACTCGGATGAATGCACTTGAACAGTAGAAATGCCTATTGTTTCCAGTTCTTGAATGACGATTGCCTCGCTACAAGGCTCGGTTCACTTCCTTCTTCTTATTCTTCTTATTCTTATCTTTTTATATTTTTTTTCTTCCTTCTTCTTTTTCTTCTTCTTCTTCTTCTTCTTCTTAGTTGTTTCTATATACTTGATCGTATTCGTGAAAATGCATATCGTGCATTCTTCTCCCCAACTACCCACCCCCACACGTGAATGTATTTTCTTTTATTTCTATTACATCAAATTCTTTGTAATTGAATATATCGTGTGTTTTTGATATATTTTTCATTTTTCTTTTTCTTTGAAATATATATAATATTTCAACATAGTCATGTAAATTTTTCTATTGGATATTTCTTGGCGTTGTAACGACGCTTGTTTAAATATTATTTCCGTCGCACGATATGTTAATAAAATTAATCAGAAATTTCTTTGATTGTTATAATAGGATTTTATTCCCGTATGTTGTAGTTTTCCCTTAATTCGACGTTAAGCTCAATTTCGTAGTTTATAAACGCTGTGTGAGCAGGGAAGTAGATTTTTAATTAAGTATATTAAAGATCTTGTGATTCGCCAGTAGTAAAAAGGGTTTGTGCAAAAAGAGAAAGAGAGAGAAAGAGTATGTGTGTGTGTAGTTTTAAGGGTTCGTTTAAACTACGAATAAAGGACTGCTTAAGTGTACACGTATGTGTAAAAATGTTGGAATGTAGTTGAGAATACGATAACGAGACGTGTGGAAAAAAAAATCCTGTTCACTGTATTTAATTATACCGACAAACATATATAATTTTTAAAACGCGGACAAACTTTTTTGCAAATCGTTGGCTCGAAGCACGAGAGAGAAAGAGAGAGAGAGAGAGAGAGAGAGAGAGAGAGAGAGAGAGAGAGAGAGAGAGAGAGAGACGTAGTTTGGTTTAATTACGACGACTAGAAAGTTGGGGCGGGGTGGGTGGGGGTGTAAATGAGAGCTAGAAATAGAAAACTAGAAGTTAGTTAGAAGCTTCTCTATAATACGTGTGTGTAAAAGATATACATGTATTTTTTTTATATATATAAATTATATTATTAATTTTTATATTTTTACACGCGAAGAGTGTTAATGCATTTTAACCACTAATGGTAGAAACGATTTGATGGGGGAAAAAAAAAGAAAAAAACCACCCCCGTGCATAAATCAATAAACGCGATAGAAATTATTTTATGGGAAAGTCATGCATGAATCATCGGTGTGGTATGGTGTGGTATGGTATTATACATTTATCTCTCTGTGCACGTGTAAAGTAACGAGTTTTTTTTCGAGCGTAGTATTTAATTTAAAAGAAATTCGATCTACGATGATTTCTCTTTTAAAAATGTAAAGAACAAAAAAATCGATTGAAACTGGAAGCTCGTTTAGAAAAAAACGTAGGATAGAAAGAAATTCATGGGTTTTTCTTGAAAGTGTGACGAACTATAAAGAGTAGGGGTAGGGGGTGGGGAAGAAAGAAAGAGAGGTATTGTGGTGGTAAGTCGTGTACCGATGGTTTCGAATGTGCTACAACGACGAATCACGATTTTTCCTTTTATATTCTTTTGTTCGGTTTTTTTTCGAAACTTTGACGGACACGTCGTATTCGATCGTTTAAATTGTAATTGCGCGAAAAGGAACGAATATAAACGTCGGATTCGTGTAAAGAGAAATAGGAATGGGTAAATGTTTTCTATGAGCGCGTGTGTGCGTGCGTGCGTGCGTGCATGCATGCGTTTTGTATAAATGTGTTTGTTTTTTTTTTTTCTTCCCTCTGTGTTTTCTTGAATTTTTTCACCAGCGCAATTTGCATCCGTGTAATACGCGCCGTACGTGTGTGCGAATGAAATATAAATAAATGAAAAAAAAAAAAAGAGAGACAATTAAAAGGAAAAGGGTAAAATAGAAGAAAGGAAGGGGATTTTTTTGTATAAAAGTTTATCGATGTATATGTACATATATGCGTGTAAAAGATCGACTGATATTCGGTTATGCGAATCACGTTGACTGTTCGATTAACCAATTTAGATGCTTGTTCTCTCCTTCTACCCCATCATTGATTGGAAAAAGAAGAAGATAGGGATGCTCGAAAAGTGCAATACGTTTTTTCTTCGACGATTATTCTAAACGCGTATCACCTCGTCAATATGCAATGCCACGAGGTTAATATAAACGACTATCGTGCGTTTATCGAAAATTCATACGTTTTTTTCTCTCCTTTTTTCTTTCTTTTTTTTTATTTACTTATTTATTTATTTCTTTCTTTTTTTTTTTTTATTTTTCAAAACTTCATACTTCAAATTTCTTAACTTGTCTTCGTATATTAAGAAAAAAGAAAACAACCCTCTCGCGTTTTAATTTTAATTTCTCATTAGAACGTTCTATACGTGGATATTAAAATTGTTTTAATCACTTGTTATATTATTATTATTATTATTATTATTATTATTATGATTTTGCAAAGAGTTTAACAAAAATTTCTCGAATTTCTTCATTTTTCTCGAAGCCCTTATCCAATAGGTTTCATTTGATTTCGATCATGATCATCCATCTTTATTTATTTGATTTAAATATTCCCTTTCCTTCGTCGAATCACTACGTATGATATTTTTGTTGTTTTATTCCTTTGCTCGAGCAAGTAACGCAATCAGAAGCCTTCGATAGGATATCCTACGAATCAATAAAAGCAACCAACCAACCAATAAACCAAATAAGCAAGCAAGAGTAGTGTGGAATGTCACTTGTCCTTTATTTTTATGAACGATATTTATTGAAACAAAAGTGGGATGAACGTGTAATAACTCCCCACCCCACCCCATCCCACCCCATCCTACCACTTTCGTTGAAATTTTCTTTTTACTCGTTCTCTTCCATTTTCATCTTCCACCACCTATACTTCTTCTTTTTTTATTTTTTTTCTCTCTCTCTCTCTCTCTCTCTCTCTCTCTCTCTCTCTCTCTGAGACCCTTGTGCAATTAAATTCGTCGAACTATAAATGAAAACCATATAAACTAGATTGGCATCGATCGGTTTCGTAACAAGTGGGGAGAAAAACAAAGGGTTCGAAGTTGCCGGCCGCCCACTTCACCCTGTTATATCGTGTTTTGAGAAAATAAAACGATCCATTGGGGTTTCGGGAAAAGGAAAGGGGTGGTGGTAGTAGTATAAAAAGAAGTGATAATAGGGAAGAGGATGCTGAGGTTGAAAAACGATTATCTTACTATTAATCGATCCTATGTAAAACGAGAAATATTAATAACCTTCTGATATTTTCTATTCAAATCCTTGGTTCTGGCGTTCCTTTTTTTCTTTTTTTTTCTTTTTGTAATTCTTCCATCTATCTATTTTAAGCTTTTTCCATTTTTTTTTTTTTTAAGGTCATTACTTGGGTATGCAATATCGGTGCGTGGATGCATTTTTATTACTATTTTTTTTTTTTTTTTATTATATGCATAAATATATTTGATGATCAATTTAATAATTTACGAAGAATACTCGAACGAGAGAATTTCTACGAAATGAATTTCGCGGTTTGTTTTATATTTTCTCTATATAAATTTATTATTTATTTATTTTTTTAATTAATATCTAATAATACTTTCTCTAATAACAGTATTTTCTTTTAAATATAATACATTGAAAGATCAATTTAGTTAGGTCCAAAGTAATACCGAAGTGTTGATCCTAGTCAAAGTGCATTTCGTTGTAGCAACTTGAAACTCATTGCAATTCGAATTACTTCTAATTTACATCATCGATCATAAATATATCAATGTGTTCTAAGTTCTATGACGTTTCTTCGATTTAATACAAGTTAAGACATTATACATTAAAACTAAATCATTTCTCCATTGAAACTGTTATGATCTTCGGCTAGGCGCAACAGGTTATTCTGTAGTGGAAAAAATAATATCACTTATTTTTTATCTTTTTTCTTTTTTCTATATCCAAATAAAAAGATTCCTTGGAATAATAAATGCAGTAGATAAAAGTAAAGATATATAGAGTGTCCCATGTAACTCTAGTCACGATTTTTTAAGTACTTGCGATAACCTGACAATAAAATACTTTCAACAAAAGTTATACTTTCTCGTTGATTCGATTTTAATGTAAGTACCCTCTTGAGAATTGTGGAAACAAATAAATGACGATCTCATTTTATTTGTTACATTTTCAAGTAATGTCGGAATCGTACGTGATCGAATTAAACTGATACTGTTTGATCATGTTCTAAGGATTTGGATTACTCTATCACGTGTTAGGTCAAAAGGGTAGAATAAAGGTAGTGATTTTCGAACGTGCTAATGAAACAAATTGACACCGGCTTGTAACTTTTATGCACGTGTTCTGAGATTTACTTTTCAAACTAATTAAATTATTATTGAACAATTTGAGTGTTATTACACTCGTGTTTTCACGTACGAACAATTAATGTAATTATTTACGATAACCTGTAAAAGGTATTTACGTAACGTAGCTTGTTTTAATTTGCAATCCAAATTCTCCATTTAATGTTATTCATTTTGTTTATTAGATTTTCCTACGATAATAATAATAATAACAATTATGAATGCACTGTTTTAATTATTACTATATAAACATGATTTGATTTATTATTAAAATAATTAACAAATTGAACTTTTACTTAGATTTATAATTCTCAATTGAAATTCAATTTATGAAGGAGAATAATATTTCTGCAGATTTGATCTAATAATAAGGGTTATTAAATTAAAACGATGTATGAAAAATCTTTGAATTTTCGTGTAAAAATCAGACTCACACTTGTATTATCAAAAAGTTAAAGTTTTTATCCGATTTCTTTTGGAAACTTCTCATAACTTTCTATTCCTAAATCTGCAGTTTTATTTTCTTCCTCAAAAAGGAACCTGGGAAGTATTAAGTACATAGTTACTTACCTATGAAGATAAAACGGTTACTAAAGTTACCAACTTGGGTAGGAATTTGAAATTATGATTTACTATGCATAGATAATTTTTCATTCATAATATATATAAAAAAAAAAACAGAAAATATTTTCTTCGTTATCCAATTAACGAATAATTTCATTCTATATTAAAATACGCGTTTTGTATTTTTTCTTTTTTTTAAATGTCCATTTGATTGGTCACGATATGTATATATAGTTGTCAGAAAAATATCGCGAGTAAAATTTCGATCCACTTTTCCAAGGTTGACGTCAAACTATCATTTCGAAGTTATTCTCATAAGGTTCAAGTTGTTAAAACGATCTTGGCCAAGGGATCAACGGGTCTTTTCTTCTTTCATCTTTCTCTCTATCTTTCTCCCTCTTTCTTTGTAACGATACATAGCTATATTACTAGCTTCTCATATGTAAACGTAGGTGTATATACATATGTACTACTATGCACCTAAGGTAGGAAAATTTTCAACAGCATTTAAAGTACCTCAGCTGAGGGAATCACGTGCCGGAGAAATTTAACATTGCTTAGAGTCGTGTCTGTTTTCCCAAAGCGGGTATATATCCTATGCTCAATTTATAATACCGTCATACATATATATATACAGGGTGTCCAAAAAGATTTCGACCAAATTACGTAGTACTGAAGTTAAATGAACGATAAAAGAAAGTTCATATATAAATGTAATCAAATTTACAGGTGAAATTTATCTTAAGATTAGTTTTATTAAATCCTATTGTATAATCGTATTATCATGGACGTTTTTTATTTATGGAAGATTGAAATATTTGTAAATATTTACATTTTGTAATACGTAATATAAAATTGATCTCAAATTTTGCGAACGTTCCGTGTATATATATTTTTTGAAAAAAAAAAGAAATAAATAAAAAATTAAATATTTAGAATTGTAAAATTTATCCGGGTAATCTGATACAGGTATTCACGTAACATACGTTATATACGTGTCCGAAAGAGAACAAAAACTAGATGAAGAGATTGGATAAGTTTAGACGCACGTAGGCAGAGAAAATTCACGAGGAAATATTCGTCGGAGCGTATTATCACTCTAAATCCTGTTTACAACGGTTCTTATCCCTTCGTAAAATCCGCTTAGTTTTATCTAGGACGCGCCTATCAAAAATATTTTTCAAAAAGTCATAAATAGGAAGAAATCTAGATTCCTTGTTTTAACGTAGTATGCACGTATTTGTCGATTAATTGGCAAAAGAAAAATATCAGGCTATATTATAAAATTCTTAATTATAGTTGAGAAGTTATTCGAGAGAGAGAAAAAAAAAATGTCCGGAAAAGTAATACGAAAGTGAATAATGGAAGAAGGAAATGACAAAAAGTGATTAATCAAGTTTACGAGAAAAGAAAACTTTATGTTCTTGCACGTTCGGTATTTTACAGTATTTTGGTTTTGTATTGGAAGACTGTAAGACAGTACAATGCTTTCAGATGCACTCCAAAAGACATTGTAAAAACGAATAAAATCCAATTGACGTCTTTATTTCTTTTCTTCCTTTATTTCGAAAACTTTTCCTTCAGCTTCGTGATCACCCATCGGAGTATTACGTCTTTGAGTTCATTTTCCTTAACCAGCCCAGGATCATGACGGAAACCGAAAATATTTCAAAAACCAAACGCGACAAATTCGTTTCCCACAAAGCTTTTGTGAAAGTTCAAATACCTGGAAATAAAGTTTATAAATTGTTCGATAAAGTGACTTCAACACTTTTATTTATCATCGATATCATTCGTTCGAATTCGTTCGGATTTTTCGTTTATTTTTTTATGCAAACGCGATATTAATTTCTTACGAAATATTTTCGGAACATATTTTTTTCAATTCTCGCTAAGAACTATTTACCTTTTCCCGAAAATAGTTCGTTGCAAATTTTTTATTCAATATTTATTTTAATCCATTGAAATTAAATGTTATTCGATTAATATTTATCAATTTACTCTTACCCTGTATTGTGTGAATTTCTATTATCAATATTCATTGACGAGAATTTCAATCAAAAAATACGAGAAATTATTTGATTCGCATCAGACAATAATAATAGTTATATATTTTTTAACCGATTGACAAATTGGCGTTATAGAAATAAAAGGTAAAATACTATGTAGAGTTTGGCTTTGAAATTCGAATAAAGGTACCTATAAATCGTGAAAAAAATATCGAGGTTTTTGTTTTTTTTATAACGATTCAGTAGAAATCGTGTTTCTTGAAAAGTTTTAACGTGAATGAAAGATTGCGAGGAAGAGTTGCTTTTCTATTTAAGAAACATTAGGAAGAAAGTGAAGTCGTGCAGGTGTGTGTCACAGGTGGATCCACTCGTCGTAGTTGGTAGGATACAGTTCGTTATTACTGTACATTTTGACGCTATTAAAAGCTTTTGGCTAATACATTATACGGGTCACCGTTAATAGATTGAAAGCATGCGATACTCGAGTACTTTAATGCGCCACAGCCTTTGAAGATTTTCCATCCATTACGATCGTCTCCTTCTATTTGAAATTATAGAAAATTTATCACCTATAGGAATCATCCCTTCGAAAAAAAGTCAAAGAAAAAAAAAAATATTGCAAAGGCACGTGATGCGAAACAACTTGCACGCGACTCCGAAGTTTAAATACTTCTTAACTTTCCCCTTTCTCTCGTTTCTTCCAAGTCTTGTCAAGATCGATATTATTTCCCTAGAAGTTTATCTCAAACCAGTCAGAAACCTTTCACTTTTCGCGTCGCTTTCAAATTTCAACTTTAAATATTTTCACCTTGCCGAAAAAGTATATCTACTTATTACTCGAATACAATTTGAATAGTATAATATGATCAAATTTTCATTTAGAAAAACAATCACTTTGGTTATTGTCATTTATCAATCTCTTATTGTTAATAAAAATATATTATTTTGTGATTGTTGTAATATTAACGTATATTGTATTACAAGTTAATGATATTTATTCACGTTGGATTATTAAATTTAAATAACTTAAGCATGTATAATAAAATATAGATGGGGGTTATATATTGTGAAAATAATCGTCTCCTGTTGATTTTAGACAGATTTTTTTTTTCGATAGTATTTGATAGATGTGAGTGAAAATGTGTTCGATTTCGAGTAAGAAAACATATAAAACAGCTTGGGAAAGTCTTTAAAATTCCTTTTCACTGAGTAATACTTCTCAAACAGCTTAAGTATTTGCAGTCGTAATCGTTTCCAAGATTAAAACGCAACGCTTACAAAATACTTTCCGACTTGGTTACTCGTATTTCACAATCTCGAATTCCTTTTGTAAGCTTTTTAATTGCGGTCTTACTTCTGTTCTTCACGTTCTTTCCTCAATCTTCTTTTGAATACGCCGAATAATAATACATTGTATACGGGTGAATACAGTGTTTTAAATTATATCGATGTCATTCATGGTATTTTTTATAACATCGAACAACGTAAAATTCAATAAATACAAAAATATCTAAAAGAATTTCATATAAATGATAAAATCAGAAAAAGATACGATTATTACAAACGAGAAAATATTCGGTTGCCGATTGGATAGAAGAAAAATGCAATAATTCTTTATCTTTTTTTCTTTTTTTTTCTTTTATTTTCTCCTTTTTACTATAAATTAGAGAAAGGTACAGAGAAACGTATGTATGAACGCAAAAATACTCTTTCAAAAGAAAAAATACGAAAGAAGGAGGAGGAGTAAAAGGGGGAGGGGTAGAAAGACGAACGAGTATGTGTATGGTTTTTCCTCTTGAAAGGTTAAAAATTGTTTTTGTACGTCGGTACGTGTAAAAGAGGATCGAAGCGAGCAACAACAGGGAAAGAAAAGAAGCTTTAAAAAAGGAACGTGTGTTATATAAAAGATTCTTCCGTCTTGTGACGAAGAAAATGTTACTTTGTCGTTATGCAATCATCGATTTTTTTTTTTTAACAAAAAAACCAGACCCAATAATTTTAATGTATAATTTTCTTTGACATGGTTGTTTCATTAGAACGCATTAAGATTTTTTTTATTCCCGTTTGCTTTTTGTGTTACATCAAACGTCATTATATATTTCTTTTTTATTCTTAACTAACCATCGTTAACGTTTATAATCACTGTATAATATTATTATTATTATTATTAAATGAAGAACATTAAATACATTCTTTTTGTATATCAACTTGTACAAAGTTTTCCAATGATTGTTTTGTGATATCTCGAATGATATCTGTGAATAACGTAATAAAACGTTTAACATTTCTGATTGATATTTCTTTTTTTTTCAGGTGACGGTACTGTAAGTTTTGAAGAATTCGTCGAGATCGTCAGCAACATCGGTGACGAGAATTCCGGAACTTCTGCAGATCAGGATCAGGAGGAACAAGAATTGCGAGATGCATTTCGCGTAAGGTTTCGTTTTTATCTTTACTTTTATAGGTAATAAAACATCAATTGTTTTTAACCTAATTTTTTAGAAATCCTAATTATCCAAAAAATGTGATTTCATAAAGTTCACATCGATAAGTATAATAACAAGTATCCGTGTATGTGTAAAGTCATCTATTATAAAGATTATGATTGGGAGGAGAGGTTTATAGGAAAGTGTTCGTAAAATGTTGATTCTTTTATACGTAAACGGATGGTAGATTGGTTGTAGTTTGAAAGGCGAGGAAAAAGGGAGCAATACTTACTTGTGTTTCCTTCCTTTTCCCTTTTTATCCTTTTTTTCCTTTCCTTTCCTTTCCTTTCCTTTCCTTTCCTTTCCTTTCCCTTTACTTTTCCTTTACGTGTCTGACTGGTATAAGATGCAACGCTTTAGTTCGAAAAGAAAAACGCGGAAATTCAGCGAAGTGCACGACGGATACGCCTCATTGAATGTTTTGCAACCACATCATTCATCGGCTTTCTATAACTTAGGTATTTTCCTCATTCCACACAGAAGCTACCAATTTTCCCATCTCAAATAAACGTGTCCGTGCCAATGGCTTATTGTCCGTTCTTATTGATCGATACATTTTCAAGCCCATTTCTAAAATATATTTTATTTTCCTATTACTTTTTTTATTCGTCACACAAATAGATCGAATAATTTAATACTAAGATTTGTATATTTGTTTTTCAATATTTCTCTAATGAAATATCTTTATATATAATTATTTTCCAATTGATCTTTCATTATTATCAATATCCGAATTTATTATTCGGTTGCTTCTTTTTTATTTTTTTTTTTTATATTTGAAATGACATCCTCCAACCACACATGCATCGCAT
Source organism: Polistes canadensis (assembly GCF_001313835.1). Classification (NCBI taxonomy): domain Eukaryota; kingdom Metazoa; phylum Arthropoda; class Insecta; order Hymenoptera; family Vespidae; genus Polistes; species Polistes canadensis. Next base: position 46,903 of record NW_014569641.1, read on the forward strand.
CAAAACAATATTCCTCTTCCTTCCAATAAATTATTTCATATTTTATTCTCTTTTTCTTATTTTCTTGCAATATCATTCATTGATTAATTCAATAAAATATAGACAATACATTTTCCAAATTTATATCATCTTTCCTGCATTGATTATAACATATTGCACTTTTCATTTTTATTTTACTTTATGCATCAATACTTTATGCATTTGTTATTAATGTATATATATATAACGGGAAATTTCTCGATTATGTTTCTCTGACGATTTGAAAAATAAATATTTAAATATATATATAAAGAATGTGTTTTGAGAAAATTCCCTTTATAATTATATATGTAAATTTAATAATGTTGCTTTTATAAATTGACCTTAAATATCAACGAGAAAGATTTTTTTTTCCCCTTCGGACAGTCTAATAAAAAGATCGAAAGATAATAATAACGGACTTTAATCTCTTATTATGTTGCTTCTCGGTATAATGTCACCAAAGATGGTATGGTGTGTGTATATATTTTCTAACGTTAACGTAAAAACCTCATGAGTTTTATCTGATTTTTCTCGACTTTAAAAATGCACGTTGATATGAAAAAAAAAAAGGTCAAGGGAAAAGAATATGCACACGGTGGTGGTGGTGGTGGTGTTGGTTGTTGTTGCGAGATGAAAACCATTCTTTCTTTTTTACTCCGATCCATGTTAAATTGCATAGAAACTGACACGTGGACAGGGTTAGAAAATCCCCTGGAAAGTATTAAAATAATAATTAAAATAACTGAGATGAATTAAATCGTATAAAAAAAATTTGTCATTGAATACACGTTCACGAATAATAAAATCAATATTCTCTCGCATATTTATATATCATTTTTAATTTATTTATCGTTATTAGTAGTATTTTCTATGACAATTTTATTTCTCTCATTTTCATTTATAATTATTTTTATTATTATTATTATTATTATTATTATTGGTTCTATTACTTTAAAGTAAAAGTGTGAAACGCGAATGTAGAGATGTTCTTCGTTAGTTTAAGTGAAAAAGGTCGTAACGTGAACACTGCAGGAACGAACGTAAAACGTCGAAACTATTTCTATGGGAAATTCATTTCCTTCTTTTGTCTACGGGATGAATTGATAGAATGAACTGGACTCGTACATTGATTTCTTTATACGGTGACCCCCCCCCCCTCCCTCCCCATGAAGTTAGCACCCACGTATAAGGAGGATTGCAAATTTTTGTAGTTTTACCTCGTGATATTTGTCAAAGTTCTTTGCTTTTTTTTTTGTTTTTTTTTTCATCTACCCATAAATATTTGTACAAATTATTTTGCAATATTCATTTTGAATTCCTGTTGTGTGTTGCCTTGATACTTTTCAATATTATTTCCATTAAAATTTTCTAACATAAACTATGCCAAGATAAATGACACTTAAATAAGTTTGAAAATACTCTGTTCGGTAATTTCATTTAAAAACAAAGATAGGAAAAGAAGATGGAAAAATGATAAAAGATAAAGTAGGGATCAACGGGATGCCTTGTTAAAAGAGAAACCACGAACTATGAGATTGAAGAATAAAAGATAAAAAGGAGGAAAGAAAGAAAGAAAGAAAGAAAGTAAAGTAAAGTAAAGTAAAGTTTTAAAAGTGTATTATTATGTCTTGTCGTCTATCGAAAAGATTACGGGGGATGTTTTAAAGAAATCTTTGCTAATCGTTTTTATATCGTGATCTTGAAAAAATAAGTAAGAAAAAAACGAATATTAATAAAAGAAGCTTATGATACATAGAAGTTTATAATATCACGACCGTGAAATTTAGTTTGCAACAAACCCTTGCTATTTTTTTTTTTTTTTTCGTTTAAAATCGAATTGTTAACTCGACAAATACGCAAACTCCTCGTATAAATAGGAAACGAACAAAACGTTGTTTAGTGACGTAAGAAGAAGATAAAGGGCGGGGGCGGGGGGGGGTTTAGATACTGAAAAGTTTTGCCATTGGTCTTTTTGATACTTACCGTTGAACGTTTGCAATATCGAAAGCTTGGATCAAAACTCAAACTTTTATCTTTTTTCCTTTTTCAAAGTTGTTGCCAGTCATTCCAAAAGGATCAACTTTTTCTTGATACCAACCTACTTTCCACCTTTTTCCAAACTTTTTCTCTCCTTACATTTTTCGTGGATTAAGATGAGGGTTTTACGCGCATATATATATACTGGGATTGTAAACTTAATTAAAATTGATTTTCACATTTAAATTATATATATCGAACGAAAATTAATCGTTTATAATAAAGTTTATTCGGTTTAATGTGAAATTATATATTCATTTTGGTTTTGTATTTATTATCTATATTTTTAGCTTTGAGAAAAATTCGTTTGTCTAATTAATATCATAGTATGGAAAACCATAAAGATTTAAATTTGTTTTGATTCATCTTAGGCTCAAAACTTTTCAACCCACTGATATAAATTTATTTCTTTTTTCGATAGGTTTAAGTATTGTTCGCGCAATTTACGATCCTTGTAAGCTCCTATAACTGTGTAGAATTTAAACAAACTCGGTTTTATGTCAACTTAGTACTTCCCTTGTATAGACAAATCAAAGATTCGTATGCACGTGTGCACCACGACCTAAAGTTAAATTGTACAATTAAAATTACATAAGTTATTCAACCACGTAACTAGTTGTTGTTGTTACGTTCCTTTATAACAACTTAGTTTAAAATTTATTTATCTTATTTCCAAAGTAAAATATTTAATGCATTTAAAAGACGACATAAAAGATATTTTCCACCAATGGATGACAACGAATTTATTATTTTCACTTTTTAAGAATCTTGGTGATATATCGAAAAAAAAAAAAAAAGGAAAAAGAAAGAAGAAAATGAAAAATTTCTTACCCATTTTATAACAACGACGAAGCTTTTTAATATCGTTAATTAATCTGTTTTATGTTTAATATAAAATTTTCTGTCTCGGACATTTCATTGAACGCGTTGAAAAAAAAAAAAAAAAGAAAAAATTGAGACAATATAAGTGATATGAAAAGTTTTAATAAAAATCGTCGATTAAACAAAACAGACAAAAAAGAAAAAAAAGAAAATTCACTTATAACCCGTATGCATTAATCAAAGAACGAGGAATTAATTAGAATCTTTCTCTAGTCGTTTTCCAAAGTAGCTGTATCCATATTGAAATATTCAAACTTTTCGTAAAGTACGATATTATGCGAATACAATAGGAGGGCTTATAAAAAGGTTTCCCTACGAGTAGCCCTTTTTCTTTCCTCTCTTTCTTTCCTTTACTTTTCCCTTTTCTTTTTCTTTTTCTTTTTCTTTTTTTTTTCTTTGCACCGAAGGAAAAATGTTCGAAAATTTATCAAGCGTGCTACAGAAATGAGATAACGTTCGTTCCCACGAAGAGAAAAATGAAAAAAAAATGAAAGAAACAAAAAAAACACACACATGCACACACCCACAGACGCACAAAGAAAAAAAGAAAAAAAGGCATAAATGCAAGAGTAGAATTATGACGTCATTCTCTTTTACCAGACCAAATTTAGAAAGCACTCATACCATTTCAGGTGGGTTACGTTAGTGCCTTAAATTGTACCAAGCGTAGAATGGAAATAGTATTCTGTAATATTCCTACTACAGTATGTTACGTATACAATTCATAGTATGGCGAATAGGTTAAATGTTGTAAATGGTAGAGGAACTTCCTAACTCCGATTATAGTACTCTTAATGTCCCTTACGAATACGTTAATTAGTTCTATATATATATATATATAGGGTGACTCGATATGAATTATTATCTTTAATTATTTTTCAAATATTAGTCAGTCGTGTCTTTGAAAAATGTCTTTTATATTTCGGATATTATTAAAATAAAAAAAAAAAAAACCCAAGAAAAATATATGCCAAAGCGTGGTGGTTTGGGGTCGTCGTCGTCGTGTATGTTTATTTAACGAGAGGATGGAGAATAAAATATTGGAAAGATGCAATTGGAAAAAAAAAGAAGAAAAAAAGAAGAAAAAAAGAACAATATCGTGTCATATATATATATACCTAGAAACATTGGGGTGGAGGGGGATGTTTACTTTCGTTTGAAATCGCGAAACGAACAAAATCCGATTCTATCGTTTTCTCCGATCCAATAATCCGCTTCGATGCATGATCCTTTCTCGCGTTAGTCTTGATTTTTACTCTTCCATGGAATATGTTCTCAATGTGTGTGCCGTCATCTTCTTATTGGATTCTTTCTTTTTATAAACTCAAATATCTTCTTATAAAACTGTCACGTATTCTTTGTTCATCTTTTCACACAAAATTTCTGGATATCAAATTATATATTTTATTTAATTGTAAATGATTGTTACACAAAGAGAAAAGAAAAAAGGATCTCAATCAGTTTTCTCTTTAAATTATATTTATTTATAATTTATTCTTCCAATTATTTTTTTTTTCCTATGGTATTGATATTTTAAATTTTAAAAAAGTGTCATAAAAGTTGCATCGATTTAAGCGAGGAAAAAACTCTTTCATTTATTAAAACATATATATATAATGGAAAGGAAGAAAATCAAACGAGAACGGTAATAATAATGCAACTTAATTACGTATAAATATTCGTGAGAATTATCGTGTATGTTATCATTAACAAAATTAAACATACGTTTATTTAAACGCGTTTAAACTTAACTATACGAAGTTTCCAACAGAAAATATAATCATACGATAATGTATGCTGAAAAATATTATTATTTTCTTTATCCTCTAATTTCGTTAATAATTATTCCATAATATTATATATTATTCGACGGAAAATCCTTCGCGATATATATTTTACGAGCTTCGTCAGTTTGTTATCTATACAATCACACACACACCCACACACAGTACATACATATATATATACCTATGCATCTGTACGAGCAGGTATTAGAGATGGTACGTGCTTTCACGAAAATCTGCGTCGAATTGCAAGAGAAAAGAGGAAAACGGTTGAAAAGTTGTTGCTAACCCCATGCACGTTATGCAGGTGCAACCCTAGTGCATAGGAAAATGTGTCAAACCATTATAGGACAATACATTCTAATGACTGAATATGCTATTAACACTTTAGTAAAGAACAGGGTTTTCTACACTCTCATGTTGTTCTCTTTTTACCATTCTTCTTTTTATTTTTTTTTTATTCTTCGCGTATAAGCTCCTCCCTTTTTCTTTTTCTTTTTACCTATCTCTTTTTATACTTGTCGAAATTTGATTTCATTCCTGCGCGTTTTATTAATGATATTTTTGTTGTTGTTGTCTTCTCTCTCCCCCCCCTCTGCCCCTATATCTCATTTTGATTTTTTTTCTTTTTTCTCTCATCCCTATTTGTCATTCTATATTTTGTTGTTCTCTTTTTTAATTTAACACGAGAATTAGGTGCACTTAAACGTTCGTCCAACCATACGAGGTATACTTTTTGTTTGTTTTTGTTTTTTTTTTTCATTTGCACAATTTTGTCTTCAGTTTATTCATTCCCTTGCGCGGGTTATCCTCCCAAAGAAGATTTTTAATTCGCAAATGTATTATAAACTTTGTTTCGCGATACTATCAATTTATTCTCGTCGATCGTTCTTCATCTATTTTTTTTTTTTATTTTTGTGGTCCCCTTCTTCGAACAATAATTAATTAAAAAAGAAACTACACGATTAAAATTTCCATTCAATTTCGTTCGCATAGTTTTATTTTTCTTATTTGTTAGGAAAATAAATTTTCTGCTAATAATAATAATAATAATTGTGCTTAAAAAAGAAAAAAGTTATAAAATGCCAACAAATTGTATTGACCATCGATTAATTAATGATAGGAGATATGATATAGTAAATAATTGAATCAATTATCTTACCTTTTCGTTTTAACACAAAGTTAATCGATTTTTACAAATAAAGTGGCACGTATCGCATTAAGTACTTAATCGTATTACCTTTAAAAGGTTGAATAATTCGTTGGTTAAAAAAAAAAAAAAGAAAATTGTCCACAGGTGTGGGGGGTGGCTGGGTTGCTAATAAAACGAGAAAAATATATTTTTGTACGTGTAATATTTAAAAACAGAAACTAACGATATGATGTTTATTAAGATCAACGTAAATTTAACTTTTCGAATGAAATAGGAAAACAAAAAAGAAAATGTTGGAGGAGGAAAAAATGAAACCTTAAAGGATATCATAGTAAAGATTAAAGTATTTACAAAATAGAAAATAAATGAGTATAAAATTGAATATCAAATGAACTTGTCAAAAGAATGTTATCGAAATTGTTTCGGATGTATTGTTCTGATCGACGATAAAGTTTAAAACGTTAAAGGGTTTTACAGAAAGGGCTGTGGTTGTAACATCGGGGTCATGCTATACGTATTGTACTCACAAAGTCGATATTTTAATCTCCGCGACCTGGTCGTTGTGCCAGTAGTAGATTGTTCCTAGAATGAGAGAGAAGAAGACGAAGAAGAAGAAGAAGAAGTAGAAGTAGAAGGGAAGAAAGGGTGAGGGTGAGAGAAAAAAGAACGGGAAATTCTAGCTAGGGTGAAATAAGGAGAGTTAACAGTGTGACGAAGATAAAATACGCACAAAAAAAAAACTAACCGCGAGGTTAACCCACAAAGAAGGGAAGAGGGGGGTATTGGTTAAAAGGGGGAGGAACGTAAATTAGGATCTTTGAAAAAAGGGGGAGTATAAGTAAGAAGTATATGTGATTTAAGGAAAGGTAAAAAGGAGGAGAAATTTTGAAAAAAAAAGAAAGGGCCAGAGGGAACGAGGTTTAGCAAAGCAGGAATTGCAAAAGAGAGAGAACAAATAATGATAAACGTAAGGATAGGGATAAAAGGGTGGAAATAGAGGAGGGTGTACAAACAAATATATCGTTTTGAAGCAAACGAGTAAAAAGGTGGAGGGTGAGGAGGAGGAGGAGGAGGAGGAGGAGGAGGCTGGAAAGAAAAAGGGTAGGGAAGGGATGCTTGGAATTGGGTATGGGAGGGAGAAGAAAAACAATGTCGGTTAAGGGAAAGGGCATAAACTGCTGACGCGATATAAATACAACATACATATTCCCTGGCTTGGTTGTATTTCCATTTTATTTCTATCGTTTCGTTTATCTTTTTTCCGGAGCTTATTCTCTTCGACATTTTCATGCACTATTCTTTCCTATGTGTATTATAGATATGTATATATATACAAACTGATGGTAGAATTATCTTGCATTGTCAGAAAATACTACGACAAAAATTATATCAAGCTTTTTTTTTTCAAAACCTTTTTTCTTTTTTCTTTTTCTTTTTTTTCTTTTTTTATTCTAGTTCTTCTTGTTTCGATGAATCAAACAAACGGACCTCGGGCAGAATTTTGTAAGAGAATACCGGATACCTTGGTTATACGTTTCTACTATATAAAGTTTCTACAATATCTTCATTTCATAGATTTGACACCTTATATAACCACAGTTATATACAATGTTTTATATAAGCCGTTCACATGTCTAAACGATTAACTTTGTAATACGAGAAAGGGAAAAGCAAAGTGACAAGGTAGTAGTTGGTTTGTAAAATATCATTTTTATAATATAAATTCAAATAAACCTTTTTTTTTGTCGTAGAGAAGACGAATTATTATTATTATTACAAAGCACGGATTTTATCCAAACTAAATATAATATTTATCAGACTGTCATAGTTTTTCGGGCGAAGAAAAATAAAAGAAGGAAATAATAATATCTAACGTAATATAAAATGAAAATGAAATTTATAATTAGCATGTTAAACATTTTGAAAATGTTCATTTGTAGTTTATCATTAATTAGAACTACAACGAGGGATACAGTTACTTTCGTAAAACTTACCAGATCATTTTGATTCTTACCCTTTAAAATATTATTCACGTTTGAATAAGTTTCGACAACCCTTCCTCGAAAGTTACAACGAGCAAAATTCAGTCGTGAATTCAAACGTCTATGTTATTTAAACACCGAACACAGAAGACACCACCCTTGTTCACACTAACTTGAGTTACTATCGAGATAACTTTGACTATTTCAAGAAGTTTAATTGGTCGTGACCATGCAATTAACATGGAAAAGTGGAATATCAACCATTTGTTTTTGTCAGATATAAAACACAATGTCAACTACTATGCCAATTCATGATCGATTTCATTCGAATCATTTTTTATTAGACCATGTCGAGAACGTTAGAATATATATATATGTATATATGGATAGACGAACACATTTTGTGTGTGTGTGAATTTTCAAATAATTTATTAGAATTATATTTCTCATTTCCTTCTCGAGACGGCAGAGAAAACTTTCACTTTCGATCTTCAATTATAGAAACTCGAAGAGAAATCTGATTGAGAAGATGCGAATCAATGAAGACAAAAAAAAGAATGAATAATTAAAGTTTATACGAATATAATGTATACTATAATTATTTCTCTTTTTCATTTTATTTACTTTAGAAAGAGAGAGAGAAAATAATTCTGGAAGAAAACGTACCGAAGTACGAATTCTAATTTGACGTTTTTTGTAATTGTAAAAAGGTTCTTATTCGTCGCAATATAAAATGCATGCAACGTGAATGTTATAATGAACTTTTAGTTCGATCTTACCAACAGTCGAATTTTATTGAATTTTATTTCAAACTTCGTATCGTGTATATCTCATTCACGATAATTAAACTTATTGAATTAGCCTGTTGTAGGTAGTTGTTATAATATAAACATTGAGTTTATTGTTCTAGCATCTATTGAAAAGTTTTTCCCATAAAATAATACCATTATAATGTTAAATATTTTGTATAATGTATTATATTCAATATTATCAAAATAGTATAAAATACATTAGCAACCCAGGCTGTAGAGTGTTTTCATATTTTGTGTAATAAAATTTAAAAAAAAAAAAAGAAATATGTGCAATTTATATTCCATACTTTCGTTCATTTTTCACAATTCCTATTATAGCAAACTGTTATGTTAATCGTTAAAATCATTTAATCAGAAAAAGATAGGAAAAAAGAAAAAAACTTGTTCTTTGACCCAATATAAGAAAGGGGTGGTGCACGTATTTAAAGTTTTCAAGTTGGCAAAAGCAGTATTACCGAAAAAACTACGGAGAATCTCTTTTGTTTCGACGTATGCTTTATATGCGCCTTCTTGTATAAAAGCTTTTTGTGTTACTCTTGTTCAGCGAGGTTCTTAAAATGCATACAACACTTCCATGTGTTACTTGTATGCACTCGGGTGCAAATGTAAAAATAGAAAAAAGGGGGTATTTCTTTTAGTTCAAAGGTTCCATCATTAAAGCTGATCAATCGTAACGTTTCAATTTTCGTTAATTAATTCTTGTAAAATAGAGATTTTTATATTATGTTTCAGGTGTTCGATAAACGTAATCGTGGTTATATAACTGCATCCGATCTAAGGGTTGTTCTACAATGTTTGGGAGAAGATTTGTCGGAAGAAGAAAGTAAGTGTAATAATTACGAAAAAAGGAATATTAAATATAATATAATATTTGAATAGAAATTTAATAGAGTAATTAATACCAAATTTGTTTAATGATTAAAATATGTACGATAGAAATTCATTGATTTGTTTGCGCGTGTTGAAAATTATTCAAATATTTGTAATTTTGTGGGTAGTGGTTGCGGGGTGTTTGAAGGTACAACGAATATTTGATGTTGGATCAGAATTTATAAAATTTAAGCTCGTTTTTTTCTTTTTTTTTTTTTTGAACCGACATTTACGGTACTTAAAATTTATTTGTATGTACGCGATATGCACTAATGATTATATTTTGTTCCATAAAATTTCAACTTAATTGATCCTAAAAAATTCGGAAATGTATAATCCTAACATTTGTTTCGTATTTATTATAGAGTAATGTACTTCCTTCGCTAAATAGATTTGAATAAAATGAAATAGATATATAGAGGAAGAACGAGATAGATATATATACATAAAGAGAGAGAGAAACGGAGAGAGCTAGTAAGGAATATCGCGTTAATTTTGCGAAGTAATTAGAGCTTACAAGGCACTGGTGCATAATCCTCATCAGTTGGAAGAGTGTGTGAAGTTCACTGTAAATGCAACTAAATATTCGCCGTAGGATCGGATCAATCCAATTTCATTCGTAGATATTGAATATTTGAATATTTGTACAGGTGCTAAAATGAAATCAAATAAATTAAGGATAACGATGTTACATATGACGTCAGGAAACATCACTTTCGTTCTTCCCCTACTTATCAATTAATCTAATAAAAACTGTTCTATTTACGATTGAAAATCCTGTCTTGAAAACTTAGCAGAATCTTTGTAAACGTGTTTTTAGCTTTAAAACACTTCATGTATTACACGTACTTATTTGCGGTAACATTCCCTAAAGCGTGGCTTTCGTTAACGACAGAAGTATACCTCAGAGATATCCCTTTTCGTATTTATGCTTTAAGTGTTCTAAACTTCACTTCAAGTTTCGGTATTTCAAGAATTCCCTAACGTGTATTCTCCCCTTTTTCGAAACTACGATCCTTTAATCTAGATGCGAAAACTTTTTCGTTATTTAAATATATGACGAGAGTAGTATTAAATATACTGTGAAAATTTTACTCAACCTGCCAAAATATTTTTACGCTATACTAGAATTATTTATATCGAGATCATAAAGGATATAACTTATTTTTTGTTTCTTGTTTTTCTTTTTCAATTACAAAATTGATTTTAAATTTGCAAAAAGGGAATATTCTGTATTTCAAATTTTATTCGGTTGAATTAGTGGACACATAAGAAAATAAATTATTGAACTGAATTCAAAATGATATTATATTATCGAAAGGTAGAACAGTAGCCTGGAAACTTTTCTGCTAATTCAATTAATCGTTTTCAAGATTATCTCGAAGTAAAGTTTCTTTTGTTTTCGAACTTAATTTATCTATCTATCTATCTATCTATCTATCTATTCCTATTCTAACGCGTCCAATTGAAAGGCTTAAAATTTTTTTCTGGAATTTCAGTAATTACAATTACGTTTTTACTTAGATCGATGGTCACACAGAATTATTAGTTAAAAATAAGAAGAAATAGAAATGTATCAATGATAGGAATCATTGAAATTATTGATGTTTCACGTAGATCTTTTAATTAAAATGAACGATATTCATTAATTAGATATCACCTTGGTCATTATTTTCTTTCAAATGCAATATCACTCGGATTTATTATCCATACGATTATATAATTATTAAAGTAATTATATGAAATAATACACCGTGTGACATTTTGTCATTTGATACGCGTTCAAAAAATCAGAAATCCCCATGAAATAAACACTATAGTTATCGAGTTTCTTGACAGTGATCAAATTACATTTATTTCAAATCAATTCTTAAGTAATTCTTTTCGCTTGTACAATTCATTTGTCATGATTTTTCTTTAATCGGACGCATTTAAATTGTACTGTCCGATAGATTAAATTTTTCTTTTTCACAATTTATATAAATGTATATAAAAATAAATATTAAATGTAATGTTAATATAATCAAGATTTTTTTTCTTATCCAAAATTTATTAATATAATTACTAAGTTTACTCTTAGGGAAGTTGTTTTTTTGGACGGGTTTAATTAAGATGAACACAATATTTATCCGTTGAACGTTTCGTCT